>NC_060276.1:93133520-93145016 GCF_021613505.1 Equus quagga
GGCGATTTCTCCTCCCAGACATGGTGTTTGCTGGGTTTTGCCCTGATTGGCCTGGCTGGATCGTCTGCTGGTCTGGGCCTCTCTAGATACCAGTGCTCATTCCTGCCCACTATATCCCTGGGCTCCAGCCCCTCATTGGTCAGAGAGCTGCCTTTGTGACAATTCAGACTTTGTGATGTCATTGGTGTCCACTGGGCCCTGATCAGGACTGGCCTAGAAATCTCTGCGATAGAAACCTTGTCTCCCTCTTGACTGGACCCTCTTTTTCAGGGAACTCTAACTTTCCACTCCGACTTTAACAGACTAGTAGACAACAACAACAAAAAAACACTGTTTCAATGGAAGCATTGCCCTGTCTATAGGACACCACTCCAGGTTATCTGATTCTAGCCTTCCATCATCTTTGAGCTCTTTCACATCCCTTTCTAAGCTCTACGTCACCAACAGGCATGCACAACCTCCAGTAGAGGCTTAATTGTCTCCCTCTCACACAGTAATCAAACAAATTTTGCCTCTATTTACATATTTATCTTACTAATCCTGATCAATATGCCTGTTCTGTCTTTGGATTTTCTTGTAAAATACTTATACTACCTGCCAATTTCATTATGTGATAAATACAGTGTTTTAACACGTGTTTATATCTGTATGAGTGTCGTGGTATTATACTTTTTTGATAATTATCTTTACCTGTTTTGGAAGACACACCCATATGTCCAGTTGATTCTCCTAGCAGAGCCAGGTAAACTTCAATGACAGAATAGTGCACCACATGTACATTTAAAGCCCAAGTCTGTCTTTTCTTGGCTCTCTAATGTGAATCCAATGTACCAATAGCACATTGTCGACTCCTTTTATAATTTTTGTTTCCCTTTCTACTAGTTTAGTGTTTCTGTTTTATTTTTGGTTCATTTACAGTCAATAAGTTATTCCCCACTATTGATAGCCATGGTTGGGAATTTGGTATTTGGTTTTGTTTTCATTTTATTATTTTATTAAAGGTAAAGCCCACATAACATAAAATTCACCATTTTAGCCATTTTTAAGTGTACAATTCAGTGTTTTTTAATATATTCACAATGTTGTGAAACTATGACTTCAAATTCCAGAATAGTTTCATCACCCATCAAGGAAACTCCATATCCATTAAGCAGTCACTTCTTATTCCTCCCTCCCCACCAGCTGCTGACAAACAATCTACTTTCTGTCTCTACGGGTGTGCCTATTCTAGATATTTTATATAAACAGATTCATACAATATAAGGCATTTTGTATCTGGCTTCTTTCACTTAGCATGTTTTCAAGGTTCACCCACATTATAGCAAGTATCAGTACTTCACTTCTTTTTATGGCTGAAAATTAGTCCACTGTATGCACATATCATATTTTGCTTATCCATTCATCAGTTGATAGACATTTAGGTTGTTTCCACTTTTTGCCTATTACAAATAATGCTGCTGTGAATATTTGTGTATATGGAGACCTGGAATTGGCCACCCCAAGATATGTATCTGGCATCAGGATTATTTGAGGCTGATTGCTTTTGATAAACTGGGACAGGGAAGGAGGAATGGAACTTGCCCTTTGTTAGGACACCTTTACATTTGTAAGGTAAATCTCTATCTGTAAAAGGTGCCTCCCTCTCTGTACCAGGAAGAAGAAAAGAGATGACCTTCTCTCTAGAAACTCTTAATCAATACCAAAGGCAAGGACTTAAAATCTGCATTTTATTGTGCCTGTTTCTGGTAACCACCTGTAGCTGACTTCCCTCCCCCTCCCAACTTTGGCATTTCTTTAAGGATTAAGCATCTTTCCTTAGGCTAGGAACTGATTGCTGCTGCGCTCACCTGTGACCGCCCAGCTCCAGACAATCGACTTGCCTCCTGCTACGCCCATCCAGATAGCAGACCATTACCTGCTGTGTCCATAAAGCACTGTGCCAACAGGGCAATCTTGTGACTATTGTGGGAGGGACATTTCAATCACATGGGAAACACCCTGTTTGGGGGTATATAACCACTATGTGCACCCCACTTCTTCGGTGCCCTTTCTTCCTTCGGGAAGAAAGGCCCCGGGCCATGGCTCCTCATAAAGCTTTGTTTAATTTTCTCTTGCTATTCTGTCTCATGTGAATTTAATTTGTTCTCCGGCCAGACGAACCCACATTTGGGAAGAGGAAATGTCTTCCTCCCCTACATGTACAAGATTTTGTGTTAACATATGGCTCCAATTCTCTTGTGTACATACCTAAAAGTGCAATTGCTTGGTCATATCATAAGAATTTGTATTTATGATGTGACTATTTCAAGATCTCTCTAAATAGACTGATATTTTGTAGATATCTAGTCCCCTTTGAGTAAGAGACAACAAAGAGTCTGGTTTGTCAATCTTTTTGTCTATTTTTTAGCCCAAATCAATGAAGAATTTTATGCCCTCTGGGAGAAGAACAGCTATTTGATATCTATACCGGGGAGGTTTACTGTATCTGTGTTTATACTTGACCCATGGCTGCAATTGTAGAATTGATGCTATCAGCTCTCTTTCTCTGTGCCTGTATGTCTATGTCTGTAACTCAGAAACGCCTTCACCTCTGATTGTGTGAGTATGTAATATTTTCCTACCTCTGGATGATATTAATATATTAGATCATAAAATCTCTGAAATTAAAGGGGCTCTGTTCTGATTGGCATATCTAGATAAACAACTGCTAACACAAATTGAGTATTCTTAAAAGTCTCCTAACACAAATTGAGTATTCTTAAAAGTCTCCGAAAATAAGGAAACTGAATTTCTGACCCTTTAAATATACTCAATTTTAAATATTTGGTGAAAAAAGATTAATCTTTGGTGTTGAATAAAAACAAGTATATCTTTTCTGATTTATCAGTGTCAAGTATAAGACAAACATACTTTTTTCTACTTGGGTATATTTTTCCTTAACTTACACAGGTTTACTGATCAAATAAAATGTCATTACTTCTAGTTAGATAATAACAGTATGAAAATATAAACTTATTCTTAACCTAATTGAACCATTATTCTGACCACCTTTTCTACAGTAATAAGGTTTTTCAGCTTGCAGAAGGATTAAGACAAGGTAACCTGAAAATGAACACAAATCTGTATTAAAATTTTGCCATACCTGGCTCAGTTTTGATGGATTTATTCATAAACTTATAACAAAGTGCTTGTGGTTCCTTTAGAATCAAATATTATAGTGATGTGAACCTAGAATTTGGTATTCTCTTGTGGAATGAAAAAGTTTCCTTGGAGTATTGCTCTGCTCTTAATAAGAACTGCAAAAGTTTGCTTTTCACCTTCCTTATGGGGTAATTTGTTCAAATAGCAGAGATTCCATATCTTGCCAAATGACATTGTACATTTTGTTTCTCAAATTTACATGCCCTCGATTATTCTCCTTAAAATTACCAATAAACACCCTGTGTTTCTGTAAGTGTTAAGGATTTGTGTTTATTTAAATATTATGTTTACTAAATGCTGTATTGTCAATTTTATTAATAGGTAGCCTTGCTACAACCATTAGTGTTCACCCATGTGCCCACTGGTGACTCCTCAAGGCTAGCTTCCCTCTCCATCCATGCACTTCCTGCTGAATTCTGCCTCAGGTGGGATACTACCTCCACTCTTGACCTTCCTGGTAGATTCTTCCCCGGGGTTACTGACCCTACACTCATGAAGCCCCTGCCATGCCCTCCCTTAGGCTGGCCCCACCTTCCACACTTGCACTTCTTGCCATGTTCTCCTCTAAGATAGAGGCAGACTCCACCTTACACTTCATTCAATGTCCTGCTCTTGGCTAGAAGCACCCCCATCTTCTGTACTTACCCTCTTCATGCCTTGCTGCTCTCTTAACTCATGGAGTACCTGTGCCATTCTCCTTAGTCTGGCTGTCCCACCATGATCAACTTATGACTGGGTCCTCCCCTATGCTGGCTGCACCTTGCCACGCACTTCCAGGCGAGTTGTCCCCTAAGTGGATGTTCAGTCTCCCAGGCTTCTCCTGCTGAGTACTACTCTGGGTTGGCTGCAACCTCCACCCATGCATCACCTAACAAGTATGGCCCTAGGATGACTGCACCCTCCATCCACACACCTTCTGCTCAGTCTTTCCCTAGGCAGAATGCTGCCTCCATCCATGCCCTTCCAGCCCATTCCTCTGCTAGAGTGGCTGAAACTTCCACCTTTGCATCTCCTTCACAATCTTCCTCTAGGTTAGCTGCAACCAACACTCACGCACTTGCTGGTGTGTTCTCCCTTACAATGGCTGCTTTCTGCACTGATGTTCCTCTTTACTTCTCCCTCAGGCTGGATGAAAGTTCTTTGCCTGCACAACTTGTCAGTTTATCCTCTAGGAGGATACTCTAACCTTCATGCACCTCTTGCCGAGTCCTCTTTGAATGGATGCTCCCTCTACCCATGCACCTCATGCTATTTCCAACCTTAGGCTGACAGCGCTCTCCAACTATGAACCACCTGCCACGATCCCTCGTAGGCAAGCATAACCATCTACTAATGCACTTTCTTTTTTTTTTTTTTGAGGAAGATTAGCCCTGAGCTAACTACTGCCAATCCTCCCTCTTTTTGCCGAGGAAGACTGGCCCTGACCTAACATCCATGCCCATTTTCCTCTACTTTATATGTGGGACGCCTGCCACAGCATGGCCTTTGCCAAGCAGTGCCATGTCCGCACCCGGGATCCGAACGGCGAACCCTAGGCCGCCAAGAAGCGGGACGTGCGAACTTAACCACTGCACCACCAGGCCGGCCCCTACTAATGCACTTTCTATCAAGTCTTCCCTTAACCTAAATGCTCCCTCTTTTTATGCACCTCCTACTAGGTCCTTGCCCAGGCTTGATTTTCCCTCCCACCACAGACTTCCTGATGGGCTGACACCTAAGTTGGCTCTACCCTGCACCACACAACACCTGCCATGCATCCTCAACCATACACATCCTGCCATATACTCTCAATTGGATGTTCCCTCCACCTGTACACCTCCTGTCAGATTCTATCTTACCATGTGTTTACCCTTGTCCATTCACGTATCTCTTCCTATTTGTCCTGTAGGTTAGAAAGTCGCTAAAACCTCACCCTTTCTGCTGTGTCCTCCACTAGTCTGCTGGCACTGTCCACCCATGATCCTCCTGCTAAACCCTTACCTAGGGTGAATGCGTCTTATCCTAGACTTGATGCTTTCTCCTCTCACGTATTTCTCACAATGTCTTCCCCTCTGCTGTCTGCTTTTTCTGCCCAAACGCCTCCCTAGTTTTTCTCCAGGCTGGCTGAACCCTCTATACATGTAGTTCCTGCTAGGTCCTCCCCTAGACTGTCTGTATTCCATCCATGTACTTTCTGCTAGGTACTTCCTAGGTTGACTGCACTCATGCACCTCTGACTGTGTTGAACCCTAGGATGGATGCTCCCTGAACTCACTTCCTGCTGACTCCTTCTCAAGGCTGTCTGCATCCTCAACTCATACATTTTGTTTAATGTCACCCTTAGGCTAGATGCTCCCTTCGCCTATTCACCTTCCACACTGTTCTCACCAAATCTGGCTGATACCTTGACTCATGCATTTCCTGCTGGGTTCTCCCTTAGGCTGGCTGCTCCCACCACCCACAAGTTTATAGCGAGAGATGCCTCTAGACTCCATCCAAGTTCTCCTGTCTGAACATATCCTAGGCTGGCTACATCAACTATACACCTTCTTCCATATCCTACCAATAGGTTATTTATGCCCTCCTCCCATGTACTTTCTGCTGGGTCCTACCCTAATCTGCCTGCACACTCCATTTATTCACCTCCTGCCAAGTCCTTCCCAAGGCTGGATGATCTCCATACCCATGCACTTCTTGCCAGGTCTTTTCCTAGACTGCTAGCACCCTATGCCCATGCATCTTCTGCCAGGTGTTCCCCGGATAGGCTGCACTCTTCACCAATATACCTCCACCATATGCTTAACTATGATGGCTGCACCCTCCATTCATGCACCACCTGCCGTGTCCTCCCAGGTGCTGGATGCTCCTCCCACCCAGGCACCTCCTGCCAGATCTTCTCCTAGGCTGGCTGCACACTTCACCAATACACATCCTGAAATATCCTCACCTAGACTGGATGGTCTCTCTACTCATGTACCACCTACTCAAACCTCCACTAGTCTGGCTGCACTCTCTATTCATGCACCATAGGCTGCAAACTCTCTCCACACATGAACTTCTTGTCAGACCATGCTTAGACTGGCTGCACCTTCTTTTTATGTACCTCCTGCCAAGTCCTCCTTTAGGCAGAATGAATTCCCTACCCGTGCTCCTCATGATGTCTGCTATCCTAAGCTAGATGCTTCCTCCAATCATGTACTTCCTGTTGGAAGTTACATAAGGCCACCTGTACCTTCCACATATGCAACTCCTGCAGGGTGATCCTCTAGGCCATATACTTCCCCCAATCCCTCATCTCCTGTCAAGTTGTGTTCAGGCTAGCTGAATCCTACATCCATGCAGCTCCTCAGGTCCCTCCCCTAGGCTGGCTGCATTCTGCACCCACGCACCCTCTGCCATGCCTTCTATAGGCTGGAACCTACCTCTATCCAGGCAACTCCTACCATTTCCTCCCCTAGGCTGCCTGCACCTGCTATCCATGTACCTACGGCAGAGTCATCTCCTAAGCTGGACACTCTCAACACCAATTTAATTCCTGCTAGATTCCACACTAGAATGTCTGCAACCTCCACTCATGCACATCCCTCTAGTCTTCCCCTAAGCTAGAAGCCCCCTGAACAAGCACTTCCTGCCAGGCTGTCACCAAAGCTGGCTTCACCTTGCAACCAAGCACCTCCATCAAAGTTATTCTAGATGAGGCTGATCAAACATTGTGCTTGATATAAGTGTAAGCTGGTTTGACTAAGACAGCTAGGCCTTAAATTTTATGTAAACTTCCCGAGCTGTAATTTGTGTGCTCCATCTCAGGCCCAGATCTCTGCCTCATGTGCCTAAAAACAAACATTTCCTGCCTAGATTTTCCTCTTTGTAAAATGTTTGACACAATTTATAAAGGTTCAAGAACTACTCATGCAGTTTTTAGCATGCCTTTCCTCTTTCCACAACCACCTATCCCATGGTCTCTGTATACAACAGCTTTGCTTATTTCCCTTCTCTGAGATGCTTCTGCCTAAGATTTTGAGCATCTCTTTACTGCGATAGTCCTTAATATTAAGTCTTTCCTTACTAATACCTGGACTTGCCTCTTTTGTTTTGCTTTACCTTGACAATATGGTAACATAACTCAGATGGAGCAGTGACTGCACCCTTAGACTCCACTATTTTCACCCAGTTAAGAATGCTGGTCTCTAGGATCCTTCGTGTCCCTTCCTGACTGGGATAATCAGGATCTGTGGTGATAAGCCATAATTCCTTATCCCTTGTTCCAGACATTTGTCTGTTTTAGCACAGTAAGGACTTGATCTTATTTTCCCCTTACTTTCACACTCTACTATTTCTCTGTCTCCCATGTCTATCTTTCTGAGGGGGGTTAATGACCCTGACTCTTTCATGGGAAATCACACTTTTGATTAAAGTCTCAATGGCTTTCTCTTTTTTTTATTGGATAAATTTGACACATAACACTGTGTAAATTTAAGGTGTACATTGTGCTACTTTGATACATTTATATATTGTAATGTGGTTGCCATTGTAATGATGTTTATTGCATAACATATTTATAGTATGACATTATTGTCTCTATTCAATAAACTGTACATTAAATCTTTGTGGCTATTTAGTACTCATTACAACTTTGTATCCTTAAACATCATCAATCTTATTCCTCCACCCCCACCCCCTAGTAACCACCATTTTACTCTCTGTTTTGTTTTTGTTAAATATGTTTGATTTTTTCAGATTCCACATATAAGTGGTATCATATGCTACCTGTCTTTCTCTGTCTGGCTTAACTCACCTAGCATAATGTGCTCAAGGTCCAACCACTTTCTGAGAGGGATTAATGTCCCTGAGTCATTAATGTCCCTGAGTCCCTGGAAATCACACTTGGATTTAAAACCAAAGCCTTTAGCACTGACAGGTGTCTGTTTCATTATCAAGGGAAACCCTCAAACTCACTGATATCCCCTAGACTCCTCTCATACAGAGTACATGCTCCATATTTCCACTTTTAATTCTATCTAATTTCTCCCCAAATAGCAAAATTTTGCTAAAGATAACACAGAACACACACAGCCTCTTTGGGGATCTTGAGTTCTCTCCAAACTGGTTCACTTGCTAGGGGTGCCATATCCAAGATCTCATCCCAGCAATGTTCTGCTTATTTTGTCTAGTATGAAGAGGCAGAAAAACATCTCCCACAAAATCTTTTCAGAAGCCATTACTTCCTTCAAAGACCATCTCCCTTATCCAAAGCCTTCTAAGACTGCTTTCTTTCCATCATACTCCCCTTCCTACTTCCCCTCTTTTTTAACCACTTTTGATCTTTTAGCCCTTTTGAATTCTTTATTCTGTCCTCCTTCAACTCTCCAACCTCCTTCACCTTTATCAGACTTTCCTTTTCCAGTCTGCCCCGCAACTCCCTATAGTCACCTGAGTTTTAGGCTTCCCTTCTCCCACTGGGGGTTCTGAGGAGCTCAAGGACCCCAAAATTAATCAACAGAGACTGCAATTTTCAAACTCTGGTCTCATTCTGATATTCATGACATTGTTAAAAAATTTTCTGGAGCCAGCCCAGACGGCCTAGTGGTTAAAGTTCAGTGTGCTCCACTTTGGCAGCCCTGGTTCGGTTCCCAGAAATGGGAACCCCACCACTTGTCTGTTAGTAGCCGTGTTGTGGCAGTGGCTCACATACAACTAGAAGAATTTACAACTATACACAACTATGTACTGAGACTTTGGGGGTAAAAAGAAAGAAAAAGGAGGGAGATTGGCAACAGATGTTAGTTTAGGGTGAATCTTTCCCTGCAAAAAAAAAAAAAAATTCTGGATCCCTGGACAAACCAAGATGAATTTTCCATTCAATTTAGACTATTTCTTAGAGCCTGCTCACCAAGGCCCCTTGACCTTTACCAACTGGTCAATTTCCTTGTGGATCCAGGAGATGCCACCCTTTGGTTTGAAGGGGCTAGGTGGGTCACCACAAATGAGGATATTCCAATGAATCAATATAGCATGACTTCTTTTCACAAAGCCAAAAAAAACTGATGACAACCATCTTGTTTCTTTCCTCTTAGCTTTCACTTCCAAATTTGATTGGTTCACAAATACAAGAATGCAGACAACGAGACAAATCTGTCTCCAACTTTAAACATAGGTTAACAATATTTTGAAGGCTTTTTCAGGTCTCTCCCCAAATGACCATACAATTCCAGCTTTAGTCACCAGTTTTGTTTATGGACTGAATAAACAATAGCAAAATCATACAAAAACATAACATAAACTGGCATATAGATCCCCTCTCTGGATTCATGCTCTGGCTCAAAATCGAGAGGATGCCGTGCTTGAAAAATCTGAATCCACAGAACATAATCTCATGTTCATCAACTTAGACAATTACAAAGAAAGGGATCTAGTATATATGGTCCTAAATCTTTTTGGAAACCCTCTGTTGACAAAGATATTTGAAAATATTTTAAAGAATTGTAATCACTAGATCAGGAACAGTCCAGCCTTAAAGCAAAAGAGGAAACAAGAGACTAGATCTTTTTCCCAATGACATCCCTCTGAGGGACCAAGTTGCCCTTTATATCCACAAACACCCCTAAACACGGAGAGAGAAATCATAATCTCTATTAATAGATATTCAATCACCTGCTTAGTGGACACAAGGACTGCTTACTCCACCACAAATGTCTCAGATTTTCCTACCACTCTCCCTCAGAACACACAAAAAGTTTCTGTGATGGAATTAGACCACTTACTGCACAATTTCCCACTATCCCAACCATTCACCATCTCATTTGGGTGTCTACACTCACAACACAGCTTTCTCCTTAGCTCGACAACACCAGTTAACTTCTTGGAGAGAGACCTTTTCTCCATCTGGAACATTCACATAAACTCTTCCTCCAAATAATTAGGAACCCCTGTTCCTTCCTAATATCTTTTTTTTTTAAGGCCTATTTCTACTCAGCTGGGCTTGGCCATTCGTTTGCTATTCAACCCGGGGCCAGAAAACAAATCAGTCACAGCCTCAATCTCTCCATAGAAAATGAGGGAACTTATCTCCCTAAATTTTGGTTTGCGGTGAAGCACATGATCCAGTGCGAATCTTAGCATTATTACTTTTAGCTGTGTGCCTGAGGGTGAATTATTCATTTTCTGGGAGGATCAATTTCCTCATCTGTACAAATACAGATAATAAATACAGAGTTGTGTGAGGAGTAGACTAGTACTGTATTTTAACCTTAATACAAAGTTAAAATAACCATTATTAACTATCACTAGATAGTTCTCCTCCTCTTCCCTCTCCCTGCCACATCACTAACTCATAAATACTCCTCTGGGATCTAACTTGACACATGACTGTTTCCTTGCACATATTTAGTGAATTGGAAGAGAAAAAGGCTACTATTTTTTCTGAAATACTAACAGTGAATTCTTAATAGTTTGTATCCTTTTATTCTACCTCTTGTATATGACTCAGTGCTTGGAACAGTGTCAGATATCTACTTGGCATTTAAAAGAACATTTACTGAATGAATAAACAGTTTACCAAAGATGTGCAGAGAAATTGGGGTGAAGTTATTATAGATAAGTGAATCAAACAAAAATATGATGTTACTTTTTCTGTCCCTAAAGCTTGCTCATGTCCATGGAGTAGACACAAGCCCCAAACCTGGGTATCTTCCTTGAGTCCTCCCATTCCGTCACCTTCCATGGCCAAGTGATCAACACATCTGGCTCATTTTGCTTCCTAATTATCTTTTTTTTTATTTGAGTTCATAATAGTTTACCTCATTGTGAAATTTCAGTTGTACATTATTTCCTGTCTGTCACCACATAGGTGTACCTCTTCACCCCCTGTGCCCACCCCACAACCCCCCTTCCCTTGGTAACAAGTGAACTTTATCAATATGCTTGTTTATTTTCCACATATGAGTGAATTTTTATTGAGTATAATTGATATAACATTATATTAGTTTCAGGAATACAACATCATTATTCGATATTTGTATATATTGCACAGTGATCACCACAATAAGTCTGTTAACGTCTATCACCATACATAGTTACAAATTATTTTCTTTCTCATGATAAGAACTTTCAAGATCCACTCTTCTAGCTACTTTCAAATATGCAATACAGTATTATTAACTACAGTCACCATGCTGTACATTACATCCCATGGCTTATTTATTTTGTAACTGGAAGTTTGTACCTTTTGACTCCTTTCACTCATTTCACCCACCCCTACCACCTAACTCGGGCAACCACCATTCTGTTCTCTGTATCTATGAGCTTGGTTTTTTTTTT
>NC_060276.1:93145116-93210793 GCF_021613505.1 Equus quagga
CCCCCCCCCCCCCCCCCCCGTTTCATACAACTACAAACCTGTTCTCTATATCCATGAGCTTTGGTTTTCTTGTTTTCATTCTTTTGGTTTTTTTTTAAGATTGCACATTTAAGTGAGATCATAATGGTATTTACCTTTTCCTATCTGACTTATTGCACCTAGCATAATGCCCTCGAGGTTCACCTATGTTGTCACAAATGGCAAGATTTCATTCTTTGCTATGGTTGAATAATATCCATATATATATATATATAAATATCACATTTTCTTTATCTATTCATCCATCTATGGACATTTAGGTTGGTTTCATGTCTTGGCTATTATCAACAATGCTGCAATGAACATGGGGGTGCACATACCTTTTCAAATTAGTACTTTTATTTTCTTCAGATAAATACACAAAAGTGGAATTGCTGGATCATATCGTATTCTATTTTTAATTTTTTGAGGAACCTCCATACTGTTTTCCATAGTGGTTGCACCAACTTACATTCCCACCAACAGTGTACAAGGTGTTCCCTTTTCTCCAGGTCTTCACCAACACTTGTTATTTCTTGTCTCTTTGACAATAGCCATTCTAATAGGCATGACGTGACATCTTATTGTGGTTTCATTTGCATTTCCCTGATGATTAGTGACAGGGAGCATCTTTTCATGTACCTGTTGGTCATCTGTATGTCTTCTTTGGAAAAATGTCTATTTAGATCATCAGCCCATTTTATAACGTGAATTGTTTGTTTTTTTGCTATTGAGTCGTATGAGTTCTTTATATATTTTGAATATTAACCCCTTATCAGATATATGATTTGCAAATATTTTCTCCTATTCAGTAGGTTGTCTATTCATTTTGTTGATGGTTTTCTTTGCTGTACAGAAGATTTTAGGTTTAGAAATCCCCTATTCTTTCCTAATACACTTTTACCTCCTCACAGTTCATCCTGTTGTCTTTGCACTCCTTAAACCTCCTAAGACTCTTCTAAAACTCAAAATAACTAAAATGGTTTCTCATATTTCTGAAGCCCTTTGGAGCTCTGGACCCACTTACCCTGGCCAAATCTTGCATGGAGAACCCTTAAAGGTTGAATCTGATCCTTCCATACCACTCCCAAGAGTGATATAATACCCATTAAATCCAGAGCCCATCAACCAGGGACTCTTAGTTAGTGGACTGTTCCTACCAACCTCTAGACCCTAGAATATTCCCATGCTCCCTATAAAAAAAATAGAAAAGGATACAGGCTAATCCAAGATTTATAGGACATCAACAGGATTATTAAACTAATTTCCTTTGGTCTCCAATCCTAACATCATCTTAGCAAATGAGCCCCTGGACACCACTTATTTTAGACCTATGCTCTGCATTTTTCAGTATGCCCCTCCACTCCAACTCTCAACATCTGTTTTCTTTTACTTGGCGAAATCAACAGTACACTTGGACAATTATGCTTCAAGGTGTCACTGAAGCCCCTATCTATGTATCTTGTACTCTCAGTGCAAATCTTAAGAGTCTCATGTTTCCTAGAAAATCTACTATGATCTACTATGTCAATGATCTTCTGTTGTACTCTTCTAACTTTGATAATTCCATCATGGACACTAAATACTTACTCCAGGCCTTCCTTACTCAAAAAACGTCATAAGTTATCCAGGGATAAGATCGAACTCTGCAATCCTCAGGTACGTAACTTAGGCATGACATTTCCCCTAAAGGCAAAACATTATCTTCATAGCACATCTCCACTATCCTTGAGTATCCCCTACATGGAACAAAAAGACAACTTATGGTTTGGGGCATTAACTGGATACTGTTGGGTATGGGTTCCAAATTTCTTTTCTATTGCCTCTCTAATACATGGCCTGACAAGGAAAAACACTCCAGAGCCCTTTCAATGGGAATCTCCTATCTTCGCATGGATATCCAGATGCTCAAACTTCTGTTGTCCCTACCTGCAACTTAGGGCTACCTAACTACTTCCTACCTGTCTCTATAGTCATACATGAAGAGGAAGGACACATCCTTGGTGAGCTTGCCTCAAAATACAACAAAATCCATTGCCCCATCAGTTACTTTAGTCTGACTTTAGACTCAGTGGCTCTTTGTCTATGAGAAGTCACCACAGCTACAAATTCATTCAAGCTGCTGCTGACATAACTTAGGATACCCTCGGGACCTTTACGTATCTCGTAATATCCAAAATCTGTTCCTCACTGAGAACACTCAACATTTCTCCACTTCCAGACTTACTTCCTACAAAATCTTGCCACTATATCCTTCTCACATTACTATTCATAGGGGCCAAACCTCCAACCTTGCCACTTTCTCATCTCTTCCTGTTAATGGACAACCTAACAACTACATAACTGCTACTCAGTCTCTATCTCTTCCTCATCCAGATCTCTCTAAATCACTCCTACTTGTCCCCTGGCTTTCACTATTTGTCAATAGATCCTATCTCTGAGGAAATGAGGTACATTTCTGGTTGCCTATGTTATCACAAACTTTGCTTGACCATTGAAAGCTGATCCTTTACAGGAGCCAAAGCAGTTCAGGCAGCCAAATTCATTGTTCTTACACAAGCCTGGTACTTATTCCAAGTAGGATAAAAAGGTTAATATTTACACTGACAGCAGGCATGCCTTTGGTGTTATCCACGACATTACAATGTGATGGAAACAGGGAATTTGAAACAACTGTAGATACTCCCATAAAAAATAGCCCACTGGTAGCCTTACTTTTACCCTAAGCGTCAGAAATTCTTATGATTGAGGCTTATACCTCAAATCAGACACCTGAATCTTAGGATAATACACTGATTGACAAACATACAAAGCTAGCTGCACAACAAGGTACACCCACCCCCACTAATAAAATCTCACCAGGTCTTATGGTAGCTAAATTCCCACCAGAATCCTTATTTAAGGAACTCAAGTTAAAACAAATGTTAGCACCAGATAAAGAGAAAGCTAATTGGAAACAAGCTGAATGTTTTATGTACCTTGCAATGTTTCTTTATTTCGAAAAAGAGTCATTGCAGATGTGAGTTTTGAGATAAGGAGATTATCCTACGTTATCCAAGTGGGCCCTAAATGCCATCATACGTGTCCTTATAAGATAGAGGCAGAGGAAGATTTCACACAGACAGAAGGGGAGAAGACACACACACACACACACACACACACAGGACAAGGCGATGCGAAGACACAGGGAAAGACTGGACTGACGTAGTAGCCACGAGCCTAGAAACACCAGGCATCCACCAGCACCTAGAGATGGCAAGGTACAGATACTTCCTACAGCCTCTGGAGAGAGCACAGCCCTGCTGACACTTTGATTCAGACTTCTGACCTTCAGAGCTGTAACAGAACAAATCTCTGGTATTTTAAAACACTAAGATTGTGGTAATTTGTTACAGTAGCCACAGGAAATTAATACAGCCCCTTATGAAATAATAACAGGAAGGTCCATGGGAATTTCTTATTCTACCTGGACACTCGATAATTCAAACCTAAGATAGTCAGACATCCTCAAGTACTGTAAAGGACCTATTAAGTATACTCATCACCAATGGGTTAAGTTTGCGTTCCCTCCTGATGTGTCTTCTCACCCTCTTCATAGTCGTCAATTAGAGGATAAAGTCCTTCAGAAATACATCATCAAAAGATTAATCTTGAACCTAGATGGAAAGAATCTCATACCACTCTTCTCACAACTAAGACCACAGCCAAACTTCAAGGAATCAAACCCTGGATTTATAAGTCTCAACTTAAAAACATAATGCGTATTATGAACGGAAATCCACTATAACTGGCAACCTTAAAAAGACTCTTCTGGGAATCTCCAGAGACAGACGATATCATGACTTAGGCAACCTTCTCAAGAATGCTGAAAAAGCAGAATGTGCTATGAAGTAGTCAGCTTCTATCCAAGATGCTGGAACAAGACCCCCAGAATTCCATTGTCTATTTCATGTCCTCACCATTTTTGTTGCCCTTCTTTACTGCATCTTCCTCGTCCTCTAGCCCCTCCAACATCATTCTTTCTATCCACCTGATTCTCCCCACTACACCTACAGCTTCCACAATGATTCCCTCTTTGTGTTGTCTTCTCATCCTCCCTCCCACCCAAGCTGTTCCCCTTTTGATGGTTCCTCCAGCTCTCCAAGAATCTCAAAATCTCTGGCACATTTTCACCAATCTTATGATGAAATCTTACCATCTCATTTCTGTCTGCTGGTGGTACTCTCCCTTTCCCTTGGAAGCTTCCAGCTTCCCACAGGTTCCTGTGTCTGTTTCAGGTTTAAAAATATCCTTCTAATTGGTACTCATAGTGGGAATTCTCCTTAAATTCCCTCTAAATTTTGTCTCCAGACTCCAAAATGAACCACCTTTATTTCCGGTAGTTTTAAGAAAAGACAAGCTACATTTTCACCACAACATAAGCAAGGTTCCTTTCATGGGCCTGCATATCTACAATGACACCTACTTAACCACAAATTGCAATATTTTTACTATCATTGTGGGCACACACAGTACATACTTCCGGCCTTGCTCTGTCTCTAATTGACTCCGGTCCAACTGAAAGCATTTGCACTGTGCATGTTTGGCAATGTCCTTCCTGTGAACATCAAATTCAGGACTTCCCTCTTCCCCATTGGGTAGTCCAATTCTCTATCTGAAGAGCTCTAATAAAATTAAAAATAAAAATGTAAATCTATGGGGCAGTTATTTCCATAATTCCTGGGTAGCTCCCAGTGAGATAATTCTTGCACTTACTGGATCTTCCTGCTAACTGAATTTGATCTTGCTACCTAGCTAATCATTTTGGTCCTTACCTGATCTTTGCCTTTACCTAAATCTTTAATGAGACTGCCTCTTCTCTCATACTAACTTTTATGTTACCTCTGACTTGAGTTTTTCAGACTCAAGATGATCTAAGAGATCAACAAGGGACAAAATGTGTTATAGTCTTAAGCTCAGGTGAAAGGTTCCAGCCCCCAAATGTGACCTCCCTTTTTATTAGGTTTGAGGAAGCCCCCCAAAATGAAGCAAAAATATGGGACTAAACTTGGAAAGCCTAACTAGAGCTTTGATCATGTATGGACCACCCTTATCCCAGGGACTACCACTGTGTGGGCCATGTGGGAAGTTTACCAAAACTTTCATATTTTCCATGCTTTGTTCCAGAAAGTAACCACAACTATGGACAATCTCACCAAAACCACCAGCATCATCACCAGAGGATTATGAGAACTCCAACAAACAGTCCTTCACAATCACCTGGCATTGTAAATAATCTGGCTTCCCCAGGGAGCATGTACACAGTGGTCAGAAGTAACTGCTGCGCTTATGTTCCCCGGAACCTCTCTGACATCTGTGCCATCACTAAGAATATTCAGATTATAAACTGGGAAATTCATCCCATCATCACAACGGCCCTCATACCACCAAGCCGAGATGCTTTTGTACCCATGTCCTGGCATCCATTTGAAAGACTGCCTCCTAATGTAAAGTCCTAGCTTTAATCTCTTAGCTATCCACTTTCTCCTTCTGTTTATTCTTATATGCATTCCCTTGATCAAATGCCTCAACAATAGAACCATCCAGGGACTATGAGTCAAGCAGCATGCCCAACAGAGGGTACAACTGGTCCTCCAGGAACAACTCCATCTCCCTTGCGTGCACTCTGGACCTAAGGACTATTTCACTCAGCCGTCCCCTACTTCAGATTTTCCTTACCCTTGAGTTGTCCGAGGACAGTCTCTCTAATCAAATGTTGTACCTGACATAAGTTAGGCTGGTTTGAATAAGACACCTTGACTCTAAACTCTTTATGTGAACTTCCTGAACTGTAACTTTTTTTTTCTCCATCTCAGACCCAGACTTCAGCCTCAACAACATTCTCTGCCTCTATTTTCCTATTATTGCAATATTTGATGCAGTTCACTGGGTTTCTGGAACTTTCTCAGCAGTGTTTATCACCCTGCTTCCTCTTTCCACACCCATTATCTCTGCATATATAAGTCCACCCCTTCCATGAGATATTTCTGACTTAGGCTTTGAGGGTCCCCCTATTACAATGGTCTCTCTTAAGTCTTTCATTAATGATGTCTTGACTTGCACTTATTTTTATTCTTGACATTCACAGGACTTGCCTGCACCCCCAACCATGCATCTCCTGCTAAGTCCTCCCCTAGACCTGATGCTCCCTCCACACATGCACTTACTACAGAGCACTCGTGAAGCTGGGAGCTCCTTCCACTCAAAGACTTCCAGTCAGAACCTGCACAAGGCTGGCTGGATCCTCCACAGAAGTATCTCTTTCAGAGTCCTCCTTTTGGCTCTATGCTTCTTCTACCCATTCATCTGCTGCCAAGCTCCTCAGGCTGAATGTTCTCTCTACCTATGTACTTCCTTCCGGGTCATAAATTGGAACGGCTGCACCATGCATCCATGCATCTCTGTCCATGTCTTCTAATAAGCTGAGGGTACCATCCACCAGGCACCCCCTACGAGGTCTTCCCTTAGGCTGATTGCAACCTGAACACATGAAACTACCTCTATATCCTCCTTTGATGGTTGCACACTCCACCCATGCACCACCGACCGAGTCCTTCCATAGGCTGGATGCTCCTTCTACCCATCTGCTTCCTACCTGATCCTTCCCTAGGATGACTGCTTCCTCATTCCTGCATGTCCTCTTAGTCTTCACCTAGGCTGGAAGGCCCTAACCTCATGTGCCTCATGCTGAGTCTTCCCCTATGGAGGGCTGCACCCTGCACCCATGGACATCAACTATGTCCTACTGTATGATCACTGCACACTCCATCCATTCACCACCTCCCTTAGTCTGGATACTCCCTCTACTCATGCACTTCTTGTCAGGTCTTCCTCTAACCTGTCTGTAGCCTCCACCTGTGTACTTCCTGCTGGGCTGTCCACTAGGCTGGCTGAACCATCTACCCATTCACCTCTTGCCAAGACCATCGTAGGCTGGATGCTCCCCTAACACATGCACAGCCTGCCACATCTTCCTTTGGAGGAATGCTCCTTCCACCCACATACCTCTTGCTGAATCCTCCTCTAGGCAGGCTGCACCATCCACTAATGAACATCCTGCAGGATCCTTGTCTAGACTGGTTGCGATATGCATTTATGCACTCCCTGCCATTTACTTATGTGAGCAGGCTGCAATATGCACCCATGCATCTTTAGCCATGTCCTTCCCTATAGTGGATATCCCTACCGCTAATGGACATCATACCATGATTTTCCACAGGATAACTATTTCTTCCTCTGGAGTGCTAACTTAGGATGGCTTCACCCTACATTCATGCACCACATGATTAGGCCTGACCCCCAGGTTGGCTGCATCTTCCACAGCATACACCTCCTGTAGGGTTTTCACCTAGGCTGGATACTCTATCTGCCTCTGCACCTTGTGTCATGTTCTTCCCTGGGCTGGCTACACTTTCTACCCATGTTCTTCCTGCCATGTACACCAAAGCTGGTCGCAATCTCTATCCATGCAGTTTCTGACAAGTCCTCCCAAACAATGGCTACACTCTGCACCCATGCAACTCGTACCAGGTCTTCTCCTGCCACGTCCTCTCCAAAACTGGACGCTCTCTCCCCTCACACATTACCTAGCTAGTCTTCCACTAGGCAGGCTGCATCCTCCACCCATGCGCCTCCTACCATGAACTCCCCTAACCTGTTGATTCCTTCACCCATAAACTCCCTCCTGGGTCCCATTCACCTCCTGCCATATCCTACACTATGTTGGCTGCTTCCTCCACACATGCACATCCTGACAAATCTTCTCCTAAGCTGGTTTTTTCCTCTAACCAAGTACATCCTTCAGGGTTCTACCCCAGGCTGGCTGCACGCTATACCAATGTATCTTCTACTACATCTGCCATTATGCTGGCTGCATCCTCCACTCATGAACCTTCTACCAGGTCATCCCTAGCTACCAGTATGCTAGTTGCACGCTGCACCTCTACACACCCTGCTATATCCTCCTCTATGCTGGCTGAACCCTCCACATATAAAGCTCCTGCTGAGTCTTCTCTAGGCTGGATGCTCCCTCTACCAATGCACCACCTGCTGGATACTCCTATACACTCACTGGACCATCCATCCATGCACCACCTGCTGTATCTTCCCCTAGGCTGGATGCTCCCTCCACCCATGTGGACTTCATGCAATGTACTTCCCTAGCCTATATTCTCCCTCCACCCATCATCTCCTGCCAAGTTTCCCCCTAGGGAGTATGCTCCCTCCAGCATGCACCTCTTGCAATGTCTTTCCCTTGGCAGGATAATCACCCCAACCATGCACCTCTGGTCAGTATTTCCCTAGTCTGGCTGCACCTTCTACTCATGCACTTCCTGCAGAGAACCCTAGACTGTCTGCCACCTTCATCCGTACACTTTCTGCCAGATCCTCTCCTAAGCTGACTGTACGATTCACCCATGCATCTCTTTCCAGAACCACCCATTAGCTGAATGCTCCCTCCACCCATGCACTTCCTGCTGAGTCCTACTGAGGGTGGCTGCACCCTCCTACATGTATCTCACCTGGGCTGGCTGCACGTTTCACACATTCACCTGCTGCCATATCTTCCTTCAGACTAGCTGCACTCTGTACCAATGCATCTCTTTCTAGATCTTCCCCTAGACTGGATGCTCCCTCTTCCAATGCACTTCCTTCTATGTGCTCCACAAGTCTTGATGTTCCTTCCATCCATTCATCTCTTACCAAGCCCTCTTTAGTCTATCTCCCCTCTCCACCTACGAAACTCTTGCTAGTCCCTCACCTAGACTGGATGCTTCCTCCATCCCTTCACCACCTGCCAACTCTTCTCCTAGGCTGGATACTCTCTCTACCCATGCACCTCCCACCAGGACCTCCACTAGACTAGCTGCACCCTCCAAACATAGACCTTCTGTTGAGTCCTCCTCTGGCTGGGTGCTCACTCCATCCATGCACCTCCAGCTATATCCTCCCCATGGCTTGCTGCATCCTTCACCAATGCATCTCCTCCCCTAAGGCTGACTGCAACCAATACCCACGTACCTCAAGCCAGGTGCTCTCCTCTGCTGCATGCTACCTCCTCCCATACGCATACTGCTGGATCCTCCACTAGTCTGGATACTCCTTCCATTTCATGTCTTCTCTTCCTCTATGCTAAACGCAACCTAAACCCATGCATCCCCTTCCTGGCTCCTTCCATAGCCTGGTTGCTCCCTCCTCCAATGAACCTCCTGCCAAGTCCTCCCTTAAGCTGCTAACACATTCCACTCATGATTCCCTCTGGGCCTTCATCAAGGCTGGCTCTACACTGCACCCGTGCACTTCCTGTCACATCCTCCCCTTGGCTGGCTGGACTCTCCACCCATGCACTTCCTTCCAGATTCTTCCCTAAGCTGTCTGCACTCTCCAATCATGAGCTTCCTATTGAGTTCTCCCCTAATATGACTACCACCTCCACTTATTCACCACCTGCCAAGTACCCCCGCCTCCGTACTCTGGCAGCTCCCTCTACCCATGCACCTCTAGCCACATATTTTCTAGGCTGAATGCTCCCTACCTCCATGCATATTCTACCAGTTCCTCCCCTAGGCTGGCTGCATCATCTACTCATGAACCTCCTGCCAAGTCTCCCCTAGTCTTGGTGCTTCATCCACCCATGTACCACACATTTAGTTATCCCCTAGTCTGACTGCAACCTCCACTTCTGCACTTCCTGTCTGATCTTTCCCTATGTGTGTTTCACACCCCATCTATCCATTTCCTATTCTAGCTGCAGCCTATTCTAGGCTGGCTGCAATCCAACTATTCCCCTTTTGTCAGGTACTCCTTTAGGCTGGAACCTCCACCCATGAACTTCTTGCGATGTCCTCTCCTAGGCTGGATGCTCCCATGAAACTCCTCCTGGGTGCAACTCCTGCAATTCTTCTCCTTGGCTGGCTGTATGCCCACCCATCCACTTCCTGTTGGATCCACTCCTAGGCTGGTATTATGGACTGAATGTTTGTATCTTCCCCCAAATACATATATTAAACTCCAATCCCCACTGGGATGGTATTGGAGGTAGGGCCTTTGGGAGGTAATTAGGTCAGGAGAGTGGAAACGTCATGAATGGGATTAGTGCCCTTATAAGAAGAGACCAGAAAGCTAACTTGCTCTCTCTCTACCATGTAAGGACACACAGAGGGAGATGACCCTCTGTAAACCAGGCCGAAGGCACTCACCAAGAACCCGACCATGCTGGCATCCTGACCTAGGACTTGTAGCCTCCAGAACTGAGAGAAATAAATGTTTACTGTTTAAGCTACCCAGTCTGTGGCAACTTGTTATAGCAGCCTGAACTGACTAAGACAGGCAGATTCTCTCTCCACCCATGCACCTCATGTCAATCCTCCCTTAGACTGGGTGCTACTTCCACCCATATACTTCCTGTAACATCTGCCCCTAGATTTGATTCTCCCTCCATCCACATCCTGACTAGTCCTCCCCTAGTATGGATGTACCACCTCCGCTCATGCACCGCCAGCCAGTAGCACCTCTCGGCTTGCTTCACCTTCCACCCATGCACCTCATGTAGATCCTCTCTAACCTGGACTCTCCATCCACTCATGCTTCCCCTGTTGAGTCCTCCAGTAGGCTGGCTCACCCATGCATTTCCTGCCAAGTCACCTCCTTGCCTGGCTTCAACTTCCATTCATATCCATGCTACCTAGATTGCTTTTTTGAGGCTCTTCTTTTCCCATTTCACATCTTCTGCCCAGTTACACCCCAAAGCCTTGATCATGCAAGGCTCCTCCTATTTGCTATATTCACATCCCTTGCCTAAAAACACCTACCTGGATAGTGCTGAGTTCTTTTTTTTTTACCACATTCATATGCCCTGCACGGTTATGACCCACAATGAGAGTGTGATGTTCCTTCTCTTTTTTGGGCTCACATTCTCTGCCTAATTACACCCAGGGGAGTACTCAGAAGTAGGTGCTCTGATGATGCTGGGTTCCTCCTCTTGGCCTCATTCACATCCCTGGTAACTTACATCCCTGTGTGGATAATTTCTTTCTTTGTCCAGTTCACATCTCCTGTCTTTTTACACCATTGCACAATGGATAGGTCACCCCTCTTGACCCTTTTCACATTTCCTATCCAGTTAACCACTGCTATGATGATACAGGGATCCTTCTCCTGAGAGTGTAGTGATACTGTTCTTTGATGTGATCAAATCCTCTGTCCACGTACACAACTGTGCTGACAATTAGGGATTCACCTTTTTGCCTCATTCATATCCAATGCTTAGTTACATCACTGCACTGATGAGGTAGGACTCCTATTTACTTCGTTCACATTCTCTGTCCAGTTAGCCCATGGTACTAATGAAGCAGATCTCATTGTCCTTGTCATTTTCTTATCCAGTGCCCAAATATACCACTGCAGTGATGAAGCCAAGTCCTGGACTTTGCTCCATTCACATGCCCTGAGCACTTCACCCATCGCACTCATGGTGCATGGCTACCCTGCTTTTACTTATGCACATTACCTGCCCAGTTACACCACTGGACAATGGTATGGAGTTTTTCTTTTTCTTTCTTATGTTAAACTCTAAAGTAACACCACTTTGTTGATGGTACTGTGTTCCTCCAATCTGCCTCACTGCACAGCTATCACCTGCCTGTATGTTACACAATTCCACTGAACATAACGTGCCAATTTCACCTCTATGCTCCTTTCAAATGACCCTTTCCTGATGGTGTGAGCTCTTTCTCTGTGTACCAGTAACACACACACAGTAATCCCACAGAATTGATGGTGCAGGGTTCCTCCTTTTTGTCCTGTCACGTCACCTCTCTAGTTACACCACTACCCTGATGGTGCAGAGCTCACTCTCTTTATCCAGTTGGCATTCACTGTCCAGTTATTCAACAGCGCTAAAAGAGTGTGGCTCCAGCACGTAAGCCTTGCACACACTCTGTCCAATTACACCCAGCACCAATGATGTGGGGTTTGCCCTCTTTGCCTCATTCTGATCCCTGCCAACTTACACTCCTGCACTGATGATGCAGATCACCTCCTATTTGCCCTGTGCACATCCCTTGTTAATTTACACCACTGTACTGATCCTGCTGTGATTTTCCTCCTTCCATTATTCACCTTCCCTGACCTGGTATATCACCTCATTAATGGTACATGGTTCCTCCTATTTCTTTCATTCATTTGTGTACTCAGTTACTTCAATGTACTGATGGGGCAAGGCTCCCCCTCTTTGCCCTGGTCACATCCCCTGCCCTGTTAAATTACTAAACTGATGGGGAAGAGCTACCTCTCTTCGCCCTGTTTCTACTCCAAATCAAGTTACACAAGATCACTGAGGATACAGAGCCCTTCTTGTTTGTCTTCCCTCCCCTGTAACTCCTCTGCACTTATGGAGGAGGGCTCTTCATCTTTCCCTTTTTAACTTTCCTTGCTCATTTACTCCCAGCAGTGATAATATGAATCTTCTCCTCTTTGCTCCATTACCATGCCCTGACCAGTTACACTATCTCACTGATGGTGAAGGTCGTCTTCTATGTCTCATTCACACCATCTGCCTATTTATACCACTGCACATATGGTGCCAGCTTGCTCCTGTCTGCAATATTCACATCCCCTGCCCTATTATTCCATCTCACTGATATAGCTGGTCTCCTTTTGTTCCTGTTCACCTTCTATGCCCACTCACACCACTGATGTGATGGTGCAGTGCTCCTCCTATAATCCATAATGACATGTCCTGTCTAGGTCCATCACTGTGTGAATACTGTGGAGTATCACTTCATTACTCCACACACATACCCAACCTAGTTATATCACTTTACTGACGGTCCTAGTATCCTACTCTTTGCCCATCTAGTTTTCTCTGTCCACTTACTCTACTGCTATGACGCAGTGGGGCTCTTCCTCTTTGCCCTGTTCCCAACTCCTGTCCAGTTATACCACTGCACTGATGGTGGGGAGCTCCCTCTCTTTGCTATATTTCATATCCACTCCCTATTTCCCCCCGAGACTCACTATTCAGGACCCCTCGTCTTCGTGCCATCCACAAACCAATCCAGGACACTCGGTGCACTGAGGATGCAGGGTTGGGCCTCCTGACCACTTTTCCTTCCTCTGTCCAGTGACTCTACCACATTGATGGGGCAGGTCACCTCCTTGTGGCCACGTTAGCATTCCTTGACTGGTTATCCCCCTGGACTGATTGCTCAAGCATCCTACTCTTTGCTCCATTCTCAAAACCAGCCCAGAGCACTCACTGCACTGATGGTGGAGGGTTGCACCGTGGTGACACTTAGACTTCCTCTGTCCAGTCACAGCCACACTGATGTTCCATCTGTGCACTGAGGAGGTGGGGCTCTTCTTCTGCACCCTGTTCACATGCCCTGTCCACTTACACCGCTGTCCAGATGGTGCCCTGCTCGCATCCCTTGCCCAGACACACCAGCACACTTTTGTTTGGGAGATGCTCCTTTTTCCCATGTTTCACTTCATCTGCCCTGTCATTCACTGCCCTGATGATGCTGTGTTCCTTCTCTTTGTCCCATCACACACCCTGTCCATTTTCACAACTGGACTTATGGTGTGGGGTCCTCCTCTTTCCCTGATCACACACCTAGCTCAGTAACACTGGTTCACTGATATCGTAGAGTTCCTCCTCTTTACACTGTTCACTTTCTCTGCCCAGTTACATAACTGCACTGTGGCCTGGGGCTCCTGTCTTAGCCTTACTTACATTCCACACCCAGATACCTCACTGCACTGATGCTGTAGGGCTGCCGTTTTGTTCTCTTCTGTCTAGTCACTCCACTGCACAGGCATTTCTGTGCTCCTCTACTTTGTTCTGTTCATGTTTCCTGTCCCCTAATCTCTTCACTGATGGAGTATGATTCATTCTATAATCCATGATCACATCCTCTGGCCAGTTACATCACTACATGAACATGTGGGGTATTTCTTTTCCCCAGTCACATGCCCTGGCCAGTTATACCACTGCACGGGTCAGGCAGGACTCCTCCCCTTTTCCCTATTCACATCCCCTGTCAAGTTATGTCACTGCACCTTTTGGGGTGCGGCTCTTCTTCCTTGCCCTGTTCTATTGCTATTGTCATAATACATGCAATATATAACTCATTATAATTTTATATCTTCACTCTCTCAATCTCAATCTCTCTCTCACACACACAGTCACAGACACACTATAGTATTTATGTAATTATAATATAAAGAGAAAGAAATATCAAATACTTCTTCCCTGGTATAAACACAAATTAGTGATACAGTCCATCATTTGTCCAGGAGTGTTTCTCAATGGAAGGGTAGAAATGCTATAGAATCTCATATCAGGGCAGCAGGACACATTTATCCTTCTTGATATAGATCACAGGTTAATTTAAATGAAAATAATTTTCATTTTCACAGTATTTAATTATGCTCCTATTTTACTATATTTGTTTCATTTCTGATGAATTTTTTTGTGCTTACTTATGACAATTATTCCTTTATCTTTCCCTTTGATCATCCCAAACTTATGTATCTCAAATTCCTTGCAAGACTCTTCCATTATGATTGTTATTGAAAGTTACATCATTTTCTGATTTTCTAGTCCATACTTAGCAAGAATTTTATCATGTAACTGAATTTTTGAGTGGGAAATTTTTTTTTTTTTTTTGAGGAAGGTTGGCCCTGAGCTAACATCCGTGCCCATCTTCCCCTACTTTATATGTGGGATGCCACCATAGCATGGCTTTACGAAGTGGTGGGTAGGTCCATGCCCAGGATCTGAACCAGCAACCCCAGGCCACCAAGCGGAGCCCACAAACTTAACTGCTATGCCACTGGGCCAGTCCGAGGGAATTTTTTTAGTTTGGTTTTCTGTCTTATTGTTTTTGGTTTTTGCTTCTTTCTCTGAGGTAGGCAGTATTTCCATGAATAGCCCCTGTAGTGGGCAGAATTTTGATCTCCACCCTCAAAGATATATGCAGGGGTGATGTCAGTGAACATGGCGGAAGAGGAAATTTCAAGGGCCCATCCCTCCACAGAAACACATCCCCTCCAAAGAAACTGAGCAAAAATTATAAAAATCAACTTTGTCATAACTCTAGAAAATAGTCAGAGGTTTACAGCAACTGAGCAAACACTGAATCAAGAAAAGGATGACAGAAATTTAGTGGGAGTTTTGTGGCATTGCAACTCAGCCTTGATGCCCCCGCAGCACAGCAGCAGTCTCAAAGACAGGAGCCCGTGTTCCAGGTATGAGTATCTGGTTACAGAGGGAACAGAGCGACCTTGTTCACAAGGAGTTGCTTGTTTTGACCTGACTGGGAGTTCCCCAAGGGAATGACAGAAGGGGCTAACCTTTGTTTCACCTAACTCAGAACTCTCCCAGGGTGGAAAAGCAGCTAAATGGAGAGCATTCTGTGAACACACTGAAAGATAAATTAAGGCGTAAAAACAGTCTATGGCAAAACATAACAGATTGGGGGAAAACAGATACGCCGAAAGCCTGGGAGGAAAACCTGGGGAGAGAGTTACTGTGGGAAACAAAATCTTTGAAAGACTCCAACATACAAGGGAAAATCTAGAAAGTCATGCCATGGCCAGGGAAGGAGGCATACTCAGAAAACATCTGAGAAGACACTTGGCTTTTACCTCTGGCTGACCTTTAGGCTCAGAGCAAGCAGACAGCCAAGGCTAAAGCCAAGTTCTAAATGGCCTGACTAAGCCCTGGGGGGGCGCCCCATCAAAAAGCCAATTTGCAAAGAGTGGGAGAGTATTTTTTGTCTTCTCTTTTCTCTTTCCTCCCTTTGTTTGTTTCTTTGTATTTTTTTTCTCCAGGTGTCTAAGCAAATCTCTGTCAAAACACTAAGTGGCCACAACCTAACAGGGACTCCAAAGACTACATAAAAAAAGAGTACAGGCCCTAAAAAAAATAGTTAGCCACTAAACAAAGAAACAACTATAACCTACAGAAAGCAACAACAAAAAGCCTAGGGAGGGGTGAAGAATCTGATTTCTGTAGTTACTACATTATAATATTCAAAACTTTCCAATTAAAAGGCAGATATTGGTAAAATGTATAATAAAAAAGCATGATCAAATTATATGCTGTGTATAAGAAAGCATATAGAACATATTGGCAAATGACTTGAACAGACGATTCTCCAAACAAGATATACAAATGGCCAAAAAGCATATGAAAAGATGCTCAACATCACTAATCACTAGGGAAATGCAAATCCAAACCATAATAAGATATCCACCTCACAGCCATTAGGTGGCCACCATCACACAAACAGAAAATAAGTTCTTTTGTTGTTGTCTATTTCTCTTTCTAGTTATGTCAATCTCCCTCTATCATTTTTGGTGAGGAAGATTGGCCCTGAGCTAACATCTGTTGGCAATCTTCCTCTATTTTGTATGTGGGACACCACTACAGCATGGCTTGATGAGCGGTGCGTAGGTCCATGCCTGGGATCCAAACCCGTGAACCCCAGGCCACCAAAGCGGGGCATGTGAACTTAAGCACTATAACACCAGGCCGGCCCCCAATCCCCTTCAGTTTTGAAGGATAGTTTTGCAAGATATAGTGTTCTTGGTTAACGGTTTTTTTGTGTCTTTGGATCAAGCAACAAAAGAAAAAGTAATTAAATTAGACTTCAACAAAACTAAGAACGGTTGTACATCAAGGGCACTATTAACAGATTGAAAAGACATCCTGCAGAATGGGAGAAATTATTTGCAAATCATATATCTAACAAGTTTCTTGTATCCAGACTATCTAACGAATGCTTATAACTCAACGACAAAATGACAGAAACTCAATCAAGAAATTGGCAAAGGACTTGAATAGGCATTTCTCCAAACAAGATATATAAATGGCCAATGAGCACACAAAAAATACTCCAAGTTCGTAGTCATTAGGGAAGTGCAAATCAAAACCAAATAACATACCACTTCACACCCACTGGGAGGACTATAAAATAAAAAAAGAAAAATAATTAAGTTTGGTGTGGATGTCAGGAATAAAGAAATCTAGTAACATTTCTTAGGGGACTGTAAAATGGTGCAGCCACTGTATAAACAGTTTGGTGGTCTCTCAAGTAGCTGAACATAAAATTACCATATGACCCAGCATTTCTACTCCTGGAAATATACCCAAAAGAACTGGAAACAGGTGTTTAAACAAACACTTGTACATGTCCGTTCATAGCCCCACTATTCACAATAGCTAAAAAGTCCAAATGTCTAAAAGGTCCAAACGTCCAAACAACCCAAATATCTGTGCACGGATAAATGGATAAACAAAATGCAGTGAAGACACTCGATGGAATATTATTCAGCCATAAAAAGGGAACGAAGTACTGATTCAAGCAACAACTTGGATGAACCTGAAAACACCATACTAAGTGAAAGGAGCTAAACACAAAAGGCCACATACTGTACTATTCCTTTATATGAAATATCCAGAACAAGCAAATCCATAGAGACATAAAGCAGATTAGTGATTGTCAGGACCTGGAGGAGGGAGAAGGAGTGACCGCTTTAATGGGTATGGGTTTCATTTTGCAGTGATGAAAATGGTCTGAAATTAGATAGAGCTGATGATTTCACAACATTGTGAATGTACTAACATTCCCCTAAAACCCCAAAATTCAAGTGGATGAGGACAAACCACCATAGGCCCAGTTCTTCCTTCCTTAGGAAGAACTTTGAGAATAGGGCCTTGCTGGCCCTAGAAGTATCCTCAGGGAGTTAGGGTACCTGACACATTTTCTACAAAAGCAGTAGGGTGTCTGGATGTGGGGGCCTCATGCCCTTGCCCCTGTGGACTCTTAGCTCTGGCATGAAATGTAAATGAGGAGGGCCTAGGCAGGGCCCTCTAAAATATGAGGCTCAGCACTAGGGCCCTTCTTGACCACGTCTAATGCCAGTACCAGCCACATACAGAAAAGCAAAAGAGAAGAGAGGAAAAGCATGGGAAAGGAAGGAGAAGGGAAATATAGGAAACAAAACCATTTTAGTGGTTTTGTTTATTTCTTTTAACTCCCTTCATTTTAATGTGGTTTCTTCCCATGTTTCCACAACCTAAATTTTTGAAAAACAGCTGAGTCTCATCACAGAAGTGATGATATGGTCAAGGTGGAAAAACAACTGGATATATATCCCTGTTCACAGCATGGCAATATGCCCATTCAATTCTATACAAATATGTCTACACACACATACACACTCACCCTCACATATCTGCTCACAGACTCAGTCACAACTATTTTTTAAAATGGGATTATCCATTAACATATTTTTTCACTTAATATTTGACCATTTTCCTAAATCAGTCATTATGAACCTTGAATAGTTCCCCAGCCCCATGCCTCCCTTTCTTGCAGACTTCAGAAGCCCTGTTCCTAACACGTAAACATTTTCCTCCTCTAAAAACCAAGACCTTCCACCATCAGGTTTCTGACCTCTGCTGTTTCCTCTTCCTTGATTCTGAGCCTTCCTCCCAGCCCTCCGTATTTCCATGAGTTATCCTTCTCCACGACACGCTCGATCATGCAATGCCTCTTCCTGACCCTGGATGCCTCCATCACCCCTCCCTTTCTCCAGGCACCATGGGTTAAATTCTACTCCTCTGGTCCAAGTTGTAAATGACCCCTGCTAAGAGGGTATGAAGTGTCTAAATGGGAATTTTACGGTCACAAGTCCATTTCAAATAAAGGCAGTAAGTGATTACTCTCTGTCCCTTCTAAAGAGTCAACTAGCATGCTACTTTCTTTTAACCCTCCAAATATGACATAAAATTAACAATTTTGGAGACCACAATAAAAAAAGTTTTACATTTTAAAAAATGAAACCAAAATTTTATATTTTATTTAAAAAATTCATTCTATGAAGAGATAATTACCTAGAATTTTTCAAAACTGACTTAAGATATCAAGCCATAGGATTAAGGAACCCCTACAGACATCAAGCAAGAAAAATACAAAGAAAATCACACCAAGAATATCAGAGTAAAACTACTGAGAAAATTATAAAAATATCAATGAAACACACACAAAAAATCCCTAGACAAATGATAAGACACACTATTTTCACAGACAAAAAGATTCACTATTATAATAATACAGACTTCGCAAAATAACCTATAAATTCAAAGCAATTTCAAACAAAACCTCAACAGGATATTTCACATAATTTGACAAGCTATTTCTAAGATGTATATGAAAGAGTATAGCGTTAGGAAATATGAAAACATTCCTAAAAAAGAATGAAGTGAGATACTTGCCCTGCAACAGACTGAGACTTTTTATAACACAGTATGGTATGAGCACAGATATAAATGACTCAACTGTGTAGAAGAGTCTAAAGTTAGATCCACGCATAAATGAAAACTTATTCCATTTCAGTGTTATCATGGTAGATCACGGGAAAAGGAGGAAATTTTTAAGTGCTTCTGGGCAATAGATTACCCATATGGAAAAAGGGAATAAAATGGGAAGCTCTGCACTAAATTGTACATGGAAACAAATTTCAGGTGGATTACACACTGTGAAAAGCAGGACTTAAAGCTTATAGAAAAAATATAAGACTATCTTATATAAATTGGGGTTAGTAAAGGATTTCCTAGTCAAAATATAAAAAGCACACATTCTAAAGGATAGTCAAATTCAGCTCCATAATAATTTCAAAACTTTCAGTTATTAAAAGAAAGTATTGAAAAGGTTCAAGAACAATACAAAAAACAGGGAGAATTATTTGCCCCACATTAACCAGAAAAAGGGTTATTATTCACAATGAATATTTTTAAGGCAATGAGAAAAATGGACAAAAGGTATAAACAAGCATTTTACAGAAACATAAATGCCCAAAACAACAACAAAAAAAAGGGCTTACTCTTACGTGTAATCATAGAAAAGCCAGAATGACATACCATTTAAAAATAAATTCATTCTATAAAAGGCAACTTGGAAAAGGGAAATTCCAGCTCAGGAGCAAAAGCAGGTCCTTTTGAGGAAGCAGGGGGCCTGGAGTCAAGAGTCAATAGCAGATTACGTGCTGAGCGGTGGAGTCAGGGGGAGGAGAGGCTTTAAAAGCGCTCATAATATTGGTTAGTAGCTAACAGAACTCTCGGAAACCACAGGTAACCACAGAGCAAGCAGCCCATTTATCGCCGATCACTGATGTTCGTTCCAACTTTGCGTCTTGAGGTTGCTTAGAGGGTCACAACACAGGAGGTATGGGGTGGGGATGTGCTTTGTCTCTTGGCCTGCACTCCTGGAGAGGCAGGGCTCGGAGAATCAAGCTCAGGAGCAGGGCTGGTCTAACTTTAGCAAGGGTAGGCTTGGAGTTGGGGCTCAAAAAATAATAATAATAATAATAATCATGATAAGAGGAAGAGAAGCTGAGGACAGAAAACCCAATCAGGGAGGAAAGGTGCTCGGGCCAAGAGAGCTACGGAAGGAGGAGGAGAAGCTCTCACTACACTGCCCAGCAGAGTGAAAGGAGATGCGCCAGGAGACCAGCATGAGGAGACACTAATGCAGACGGCGTTACCACCAGGCTGGGAGGCAAGGCATGGGATCTCAGATCAGGAGAGTTTAAGGGACTCCGGAAGACAAACCTTCCTAAGGGGAACCGAGGGGCAAAAGCAGGACTCAGGCCAGCCGGCCCGTGCGGAAAAGGGCGGCTGCGGAGCGCTGTTCTTACCTCCAAGGATCAGGCCTGGCGTGGGGTCGTGGCTGTGAAGAGCAGGGCCTGGCGGGCACGAGCGGCTTCTACAAGCAGGGCCTGGCTGGGTGCTGCAGCTTCCGCGGGCGGGGCTGGCTGCAATCCATGGCTGTGGCTAGCAGAGCCTGGCCTGGTGGCATGGCTGTGGAGAGCAGGGCCTGGTTGTTTGCCATGGCTTCGGAGAGTAACGCCTGGCCGGGATGCTGGACGCCAGACAGAAGCCTGAGATGGCGTCTGCAGCTGGGTTGAGGCTTTGCAGAAGATGGCAGCTAAAGCTCAGAGCTCTGGGTCCCGGAAGCTCCAGGAAACAGATGGCGCCTTAGAAGATTGTGTGTCTGAGCTGGCTCTTCCTAGTGGGGCTGCTATTTGCCACGTTTTTTCCTTGAGCCATGGTCTGAGCTCATCGCCTAACTAAGCCAATGCCCCCTGTGGGTTGTCCTGTGGCAGCTTTGCGGCCCGGGTGCGTGGCAGTATTTTGGCCCTTTTCGGCTACCGTACATCTAAGGGCTGAATGGGCGCTCTGACTGGCACGGAGGTTAGCCCGCCTCTTTGCCTGCAGTGTATGCAGGGCCCTCAACCATCATGGCAATGGAGGCTGCGGTGGTGGAAGCTATCATGCCGCTGAGGAGCTCAGTGGTGCCCTGTCGCTTGAGACTGGGGTAATCTGGGCGAGAAGACCTGGGGTGCCAGTCCTGCCGGGATGGACAGTGGCAGGGGCCACCTCACTCTGCACGGATTCAAACTGCGGCTGCTTCTGCCCTTCTCCCCAATATGACTGCGCGGCCATAACGTCAGGTTCTCAGAAACAGGAAAACCGCTGTAAACGCTGCCTCGAATAGAGCCAGGGCTAGAGAATCAAAGAAGGTGCACGGACCCTGGTGGAATCTTCGCTTCTGATTGGTGAGCTGGATATCACATGACTTCTCGTCTTCCCAGAGCGGTCCAACCCAGATCCTTTTGGCAGCAAACAGGAGGGTGTGCGGCCACCCCTTTGGGATCTGCTCTGGCCTGTGCGATAATGTGAATTTCCTCATCTTTAAACATAGCCACTAAAAGTGTGTGAGTGTGTGTAGGAGGGTAGGGCTCTCTGTATGAACAATTTGAATGAAGCAAAATCAGCGTGTCATCACCATTCTGGTGGCTCATACCCAAATCACAATACCACGCTGGCCAAAAAGAGATAATACCCTAGCTACGTCGCCCTCATGTAATCTAGTCAGGACACTGGGTTCATGGATGACCAGAGGAGACAGTCCTGGGACTCCTCCTGACATCTGGATCCCCCTATGCCTGACTTGGGTGGGCTTAAGGGTTGGAGGGCTGCTGAAAGGGGAGAAACAGGATGGGGCCCACTGTCCTCAAAATGTTGAGCACTGCTGCCTCCAGTAGTTCCCAGGCACCAGAAGGGGCTGTAAGACATTTTCCAGGATGACTGCTTTTGCGTGCCTGGCCCCCTGAGGCGCAGGCAAGGAATGCTTGGGATTAAAAGTGGTACTGCCCTTAAATATACATCACCATTTAAATAGGCTACATAGTAATCTAGTGATGAATGTATGCTAATTTATTTGACCTAGTATTCATTTTTGGCCACAGATGTCTAGTTTCTGTTAATATAAATAGTTTTGATACACAGACTTGAAGTTTAATATTTGGACATTTATTTTTAGTCATTGTTACAAAAGGGTTGCATGTTCAATACTCAAAACAGAAAAGCAAATTTAAGAAAACTTGCACCTAAATTTCCATACAGCCATAGATAACTACTGGAAATGTTTAATTATATGTTGGCAGAAAGGCCATTCATACACGTTTCATAGTTTTTTTGTTTTGTTTTATAAAAATGGAATTATTTATCCATACATATTGTTTTGTAACCTGTGTTTTGGATCCAGAAAACACACTTTCCATATCAATAAATAAATTTACACAGACCATTTTGTAACTAGAAAATATTCCATTTACAGAGGAAGCCTACCTTTTCAAACATTCTTGCATCGCCAAGATTTATATTGTTTCTAACTGTTCACTCTCTAACACATCACTGTGAGACACATCCTTCTCGCTAAGATTTGTTCATATCCTAAGTTTGTCCTTGTTATGGATAAATTCCCAGAAGTGGAAATTCTTGGTATAAGGCTAGGCACATTTATAGTTCTTTGATAAAAATATTGGCAGGCTGATCTGAAAGTCATTGGTACAAGAATTTTGGCAAAATGGAATGAGATGTTTAGTGGAATGGATGAGCAACTGGAAACACAACACAAAATTGAATGGAATGGTATTTGGAGTGTTAATATGGAGTGGAAAATGGATTTGAAATGTAATGCAGAATGGGATGAAATGGAGACTGGTTGCAGAGGAAACTGGAATGAAATGAGGAATAGAATGTGGACCTGAATAGGATATAATGGAAAATTGGATACGATGGAAATAGAATGGAATATAATGGGAAAATGGAATGGAAAGGAGAATGGAAATAAATACCTAATGGCATAAAAGATATAATGTCATGTGAGAAAAGGAATGGAATATAAAGTGAAATAAAATTTTAAGAAAAAAAGGAGGAAATTGAAATTAAATAGAAAGGAATATAGAATGGAACTGAAAATGCAATAGCATGAAATAAATAGACTATTAAATATGCAGTATAGATTTAAAAACAGTGGATGGAATAGAAAAAAAATGGAATGGAATTTGGAATGAAATATAGAATATAAGGTTTTGAAGGATGGAATAGAAATTGAATAAAAATGAAATGGAATATGGAAAACAAAATACTGGTGAATCAGAGGACAGAGTAAAATGAAGGATAAATTTATAGAATGTGTTTCAGTCAGTTACTGCTCCATAACTTGGTGTTGTGAAACAACAACTACGTTACTCTACTCAGAGATTTGTTTGCCTGGAATTCAGACAGGGCTTGTCTCTTTTCCATCGGATCTGTGCCCTCAGCTGGTGCAATGTGAGTTGATGTGAGGTCATGAGGGAACAGCTATCAGTGATGACTCCTAGAATTTGGCCAGAGAATCTGGATGGATGGTGGTGCTACTTAACTGAAATAGGGAAGACTTGCTTAGTAGAGGAGCAGGTTGGGGAGACAGTGGAAACTGGTGATTCCATTCTGACCATGTTGACCACTAGAACCTGTGTGATTATGTTAGTCATTTAGGGGAATAAACCCCAACTTATCTCACAAATGTTCCATTAACTCTAGCGGGCAACTTTCACCAGTTTCGTGGATCCAGTATTCCTCTGGGGTATCATTTCAGTTTACTCTCTGATATCTATCCTTTCCTTCTTTCTGGAAGCTTTCTGGGCCTTAGTTCTGATCCTTGATGTACTAATAACTAAAATGCCTCCATTTATCCTTTCCCTCATTTAAAGAAATATATATATATTTCTGTATATATCATATATATACTTCTCCTTATATATATTTATCCATATGTATTTTTATTTATATAAATTTTATTTATATATATCTATATAAATATATATTTATATAAAATTATTAAATTTTAAAATAAAATAAATAGATATTTTTGTATTTTTTTAAATTTTAAAATTATTTTATTGAGGTCATATTGGTTTATATATAACATTGTGTAATTTCAGGTGTACATTATTATATATCAGTTTCTGTATAGACTGCATCGTGATCACCCCCAATAGTCTAATTTTTGTCTGTCACCATACATATGTGCGCCTTTACCTCTTTCACCCTCCCCCCAATCCCTTCCCCTCTGGTAACCACTAATCTGCTCTCCTTATCCATGTGTGTGTTTGTTTTGCGCATATGAGTGAAATCATACGGTGTTGTCTTTCTCTGTCTGGCTTATTTCACTTAACATCATACCCTCAAGGTCCATCCATGTTGTTGCAAACGGGACAGTTTTATCTTTGTTTTATGGCTGAGTAGTAGTCCTTTGAATACATATATGACATCTTCTTTATCCATTCATCAGTTGATGAGCACTTGGATTGTTTCCACATCTTGGCTATTGTGAATAATGCTGCAATGAACATAGGGGTGCATAAATCTCTTTGTATTGTTGATTTCATGTTCTTTGGATAAATACTCAGGAGTGGGATAGCTGGATCATATGGTATTTCTTTTTTTTTTTTTTTGAGGAAGATCAGCCCTAAGCTAACTGCTACCAATCCTCGTCTTTTCGCTGAGGAAGACTGGCCCTGTGCTAACATCCATGCCCATCTTCCTCTACGTTATATGTGGGACGCCTACCACAGCATGGCATGCCAAGCGGTGCCATGTCCGCACGCAGAATCCAAACCGGCAAACCCTGGGCTGCCGAAGCAGAATGTGCGCACTTAACTGCTGTGCCACTGGGCTGGCCCCTCATATGGTATTTCTATTTTTAATTATTTGAGAAATCTCCATACTGTTTTCCCTAGTGGCTACTTTTCATTCTCACCAGTAGCGTAAGAGGGTTCCCTTTCCTCCACGTCCTCTCCAACATTTGTTATTTTTTGTCTTGGTAATTACAGTCATTCCTTTTCTGTGGTGTCCTTCTCTGGTTTTGGTATTAGGACAATTTTGGACTCACAGAACGAGTTAAGAAGCATCCCATCTTCAATTTTTTGGCATAGTTGGAAAGGATAGGTATTAAATCTTCTTTGAATGTTTGGTAGAATTCTCCAGAGAAGCCATCTGGTCCTGGACTTTTGTTTTCTGGGAGGTTTTTGATTACTGTGTCAATCTCTTTACTTGTGATTGGTCTATTCAGATTCTCTATTTCTTCTTGATTCAGTTTTGGGAGGTTATATGATTCTAAGAATTTATCCATTTCTTCTAGGTTATCCATTTTGTTGGCATGTAGTTTTTCAGAGTATTCTCTTATAATTCTTTCTATTTCTGTGGTGTCCATTGTAATTACTCCTCTTTAATTTTTATTTATTTGAGCCTTCTCTTTTTTTTTCCTTAATGAATCTGGCTAAGGGTTTGTCAGTTTTGTTTATCTTCTCAAAGACCCAGCTCTTAGTTTCATTGATCCTTTGTACTGTTTTTTTTTTTTTTTAGTCTCTATGTCATTTATTTCTGCTCTTATTTTTATTATTTCTCTCCTTCTGCAGACTTTAGGTCTTGTTTGTCCTTCTCTTTCTAGTTCTGTTAGGTGTAGCTTAAGATTACTTATTTGAGATTTTTCTTGTTTGTTAAGGTGAGCCTGTATTGCTATAAATTTCCCTCTTAGTACCACTTTTGCTGCATCCCATAAGAGTTGGTATGTTGTGTTTTCATTTTCATTTGTCTCAGGGTATTTTTTTTTTATTTCTCCTTTGATTTCTTCATTCATCCATTGGTGGTTCGGTAGGATGTTGTTTAGTCTCCACATATTTGTGATTTTCCCAGCCTTTTTCTTGGAATTGATTTCTAATTTCATAGCATTTTGGTTGGAAAAGATGCTTGATGTGATTTCAATCCTAAGTTTATTGATGCTTGCCTTGTTTCCCAACATATAGTCTAACTTTGAGAATGTTCCATGTGCACTTGAGAAGAATGTGTATTCTGCTGTTTTTGGATAGAATGTTCTATATATGTCTGTTAAGTCCATCTGGGCTAGTGTTTCATTTAAGGCCACTGTTTCCTTGTTGACTTTCTGTCTGGGTGATCTATCCATTGATGTAAGTGGGCTGTCAAGGTCCGCTACTATTATTGTGTTGCTGTCAATTTCTTCCTTTAGGTCTGTTAACAGTTCTTTATGTACTTTCATGCTCCTGTGTTAGGTGCATATATGTTCATAAGTATTATGTCCTCTTGTTGGAATGTCCCTTTTATCATTACCTATTGCCCCTCTTTGTCTCTCATTGTCTTTTTTATCTTGAAGTCTGCTTTGTCTGATATAAGTATGGCAACACCCGCTTTCTTTTGCTTGCCGTTTGCTTGGAGTATCATCTTCCATCTCTTCACTCTGAGCCTATGTTTGTTTTTAGAGCTGGGATGTGTTTCCTGGAGGCAGCATATTGTTTGATCTTGTTTTTTAATCCATCCCGCCACTCTGTGTCTTTTGATTGGAGAATTCAATCTATTTACATTTAGAGTGATTATTGATATATGAGGGCCTAATAATGCCATTTTATCTCTTATTTTCTAGTTGTTCTATATTTCCATTGTTTCTTTTCCCATGTATTTTTATCTGCCATTTCAGTTTGGTGGTTTTCTGTGATGGTGTTCTCAATTTTCTCTTTATTTATGATTTGTGGCTCTGCTCTGACCTTTTGTTTAGTGTTTACCATGAGGTTTGTATAAAAGATCTCATAGATGAGATAGTCCATTTTCTGATAGCCTCTTATTTCCATTAGATTAAGCAAGTTCCATCCCTTACCTCTTCCCCTTCTGAGTTATTGTTGTCACAAATTATTCTTTTTTGTGTTGTGAGTTTGTGACTTAATTGAAGTCTTTATAGTTATTTTTATGCTTTCCTTCCGTGTCTCTTTTATGTTATAATTGTTTGCTAACCTATTCTGATAGAGAGCTGCAATTTTCTGATTTTTTCTGTCTATTTATCTCCTTGCTCAAAGCTTTGTAAACCTTTGCCTTTTTGTTTCTGGTAGGAGAGCTCCTTTCATTATTTCTTGTAAGGCAGTCTGGTGGCGATGAACTCCCTCAGCTTTTGTTTATCTGGGAAAGCCTTATTTCTTCATCAAATCTGTAGGATAATTTTACAGGATAGTGTATTCTTGGCTGAAAGTTTTTGTCTTTCAGTATTTTGAGTATATCATTCCATTCTCTCTTAGCCTGTAAGGTTTCCGCTGAGAAATCTGCTGAAAGCCTGATAGGGGTCTTTTATAGGTTATTTTCTTCCATCTTGCTGCCCTTAAGATTTTTTTTGTCATTCACTTTTGACAGTTTTAATATTACATGCCTTGGAGAAGGTCTTTTTGCATTGATGCAATTAGGAGTTCTATTGGCTTCAGGTACTTGTAAGTCCTGTTCCTTCCCCAGTTTTGGGAAGTTCTCAGCTATTATTTTTGGAGACTTGTCATTTTCCTTCTGTTCTGAAGTGTTACTGTAGTTCTTCTTGGTGTTTGATGAATTGATCCTCTGCTGGTGCATTTGTGGTAGTATCAGGTCTCAGATTCCACCTGCCACTGTTGGGTGGCAGGAGCTGTGTTTTGTGATCCCACCCCATCTGCTGATAGTTGTGTGGGTTGAGCTGCTCTGTGTTCGCACAGGTTGGCCACAGCTGCTCAGCAGGTCTCACTTGTGTGGGTGGGGCCACTGTGCTAAGCAGGCAGTCCAGGTGAGCTGCTGCACTAGGCGGGAGGAGTGCTTTCATGTGGGGCTGGTGCCTTGCTCGCAGGTGGGTCCTGTGGGTTTTTGGGCTCAGTGGGTGGGTCCAGAGGGCTGCTATGCTCATCGGTCGGGGCACCTTCGCATGGGCTGATGCTGCGCTTAGTGAGCAGGGCATCTTTCAGGGGCCTGAGACCCTGCCGCTCAGTCGGAAGCATTCACACAAGCAGGGCTGCTGCAGCACGTTGGGCACTCCCACGGCCCAGGCTACCACTCCAAGAGCGTTCACATGTGGGCCAGGCTGCCTCTGCCTCCACTCAGTCATACCATCCACTGTTTGAGGATACAGGATCTGCATTGCTACCACCGGAGAGAGGGAGGTGGAGAAGGCTGCTTCCCGGGCATCCAGTCCACCCACCTTCAGATGTATAGCTGCGTGGATCTCTCAGGTGTCCTGTTGTGCTGTGTAGAGAACCCTCTCTTGCTTAATGAATCTCTGTTTAGTTGTAACTTAGAGGGGAGAGACAAAAGGAGCAACTCATTCTGCCATGATGCTGACATTACTCTATTTTTGTGTATTTTTGAAATTAAAAAAATGTATTTTATATGTTTATCTATATATAAATATAAAAATTATATATGTACTTCTTCTTTATAAATATATAATTTCTTTAAATATATATTATATATAATGTTTATATATATTACATATATAAATATAATTTCTCCATGTGTCTATATTATATGTATTTTTTTTCTTTAAATGAGGGCAAGTGAAAGAAAAATACATATCTATTTTTTTTCTTTCACTTATTGATTTGGCTAACCTGTAAGATCTCAAACTTTCTTCTAAGGAAAACTCGGTCTTTAACTCCATTGGTGTGTCTTCAATGCTCTCTTCTTTCTCTTTCCCACTGCTCTTGTTTAGGCAGTATATATGTATGTATATGCTCAAAAAAAAGAAAATTCTGGAAGGATGATTTTTTCTCTTTGTATTTTCCAAATGTTTTCAATGAATATACACTACCTTTGTATTCATAAAAAATACAGCTATTTGCATTTTGAAAAAAATATAACTTTTAAATTTTTAATTAGGTTTTAAGTTGTTGTAAGAAACCAAGATCTCTCATATACTACTAGATGGAGTTTTAAATTCATAACATATTGCCAGATGGAGATTTGACAATATATAGTTAAAGTCATAAACGTGAAATCAACCTCTTCTAGGCATTAATTCTAAAGGAATACTCATATATACCCACAAAGTTGTATGTTCAAAGGTGACTATTATAGTGTCAATTATTGTAAAAGTCTGAAACAACCTCATTTTTCAAGAGGACACACTGGATGTCCATAGAATAAACTTATACAGCTTTCACATGATGTTTCTGAAGAAATTTTAATGCCGTGGGAAAATAGCTATGATATGATACAAGTAAAGAAAGTGATTACTGTATATACTGATCAGTATTTACATCTCTTTATCTATGTGTCTATCTACCTGCCTACCTACCTATCTAGCTATCTTAATTTCCTTTGGCTGCTGTAAAAAATTACCACAAATTTGGTGCCTTAAAATAACAGGAATTTATTCTCTCACCACGGTGGAGGCCAGTACAAATTCAGTACAAAAATAAATTCAGTACAAAATCAAGGTATGGACAGGCCTGTAATCCCTCTGAAGGCTCTAGGGGAGAATCTGTTCCTTACCTCTTCCAACTGCTATTGGCCGCTGGCCTACCTTAGCTCATTGCCACTATCACCCCAATCTCTACCTCCATCTTCACATAGCCTTCTCCTCTTTGTATTTGTATCCGATCTGCCTCTGCTTCTCTTTTATAAGAACACATGTGACTGCATTTAGGGCTCACCTGTATAATATAGGATAATCTTCCCACCTCAAGATCTGTAACTTAATCACATCTGCAAAGTCTTTTTTTTTTTCCGACATATCAGATAACATTAATAGGTTCCATTGATTAGGATTTGAATATCTTTTGGTGGACCGTTATTCAACTAACCACACTATCAATCTATCTACCTATCTCTCTTTATACCTATCTAGCTTTCTACATATATTATGCTCTCATTCACTAAGGAGCAGTGGTTCTCAATCGCAAGCATCTTGCCCCAGAGGGGATATTTGGCAATGCCTGAAGATATTTTTGGTTGTCCCAATTAGTAAGGTGGAGGTGCTACTGGCATCTAGTGTGTAGAGGCCAGAGATGCTGCCAAACCCCCTGAATGCACAGAACAACATCCTACAACATGGAATTATCTGTCTTATCCATAATGTCAGTAGTGTCAAGGTTGACAAACCCTGCTGTAGAGAATTTAGACAATTCAGAAAAGTTTATAACAAAATTTAAATCACAAGCACTCCTGCCAGTATTGATAACTATTGTTAAACATTTGCTATGTCATCAGAGTGAAGTCACAGAAGATGGCAGAGTAGAACTCCAAAAATCCATCCCTCCACATGTAATGATTAAGCTGGCCAAAACTATCAGAATCAACTTTTCTTGAACTCTGAAATTTAACTAAAAAACTTACAGCAACCAGAGACTTATAATTTTGGCAAGAGATTTCAATGGTGTTTTTGCTTACCTGCCTACCAGCTCCCATTCCTCAGCTAGGCAGTGGCTGTGGGGATGGCAGCCTGTATTGCTGGTTCAACTTGCTGGTGCCAGAGGGAGAAATATGGATCTTGTTCTCAAAGAATTCTGGTTGTGCATTTTGACCTATTTTGTGGTTCCCTGAGGGATTAGTTCAGAGGCTTGCCTTTCCTTCACCCACCTCAGAACTCTGTGGGCTGGAACAACCTCCCGGGTAGCATTTGTTGAAAACATTTAAAGGCAAATACTACCCACAAGCACCTGAGGCAAGAGATGGTGGAAGGGGCATACAGCATGCTGTAGATAGGTCCCTTGCCCATCCGTGATGTAGGAGAGTCTCACTCCCAAGGAGACTGAGACTTCCCAGATTGGGCTGCTTGTTGTGACTAGGTCTGTTTTACTGATATGCCTGCCACCCTGGTGTCTCTGTGTAAGAAGAGTCTCATGCAGATAAAGAGGTTTCCGGGACCAAGTTGCTTGCTATGACTGGGTCCCCTTTATCCTGTTCCCTCTTGCCATCCTCCCACCCCCACAGACCCCTGTGTCTCTGGGCAGGGAGGTGAGTCTGACCAACAAGAACAAAGACTTTCTGGCTCAGCCTGCATTTGTGACTTGGTCCCTTTCCCTGGTTCTGCCCAACTGCCCCAGCATTTCTGGGTGAGGAAGAGAATTTCAGGTACCCAGGGACAAAGAGGCTTCCCACATGCTGCTGCTTGCTGTGAGAAGGTCCCTTTTTCCTCTTCAATCAATCAGCCAATCTTGGTGTTTCTAAGTGGGGAAGAGAGTCTCAGACCCTCTAGGACAAAGAAGCTTCCAGGTCCAGGCCCCCTGTTGCAACTGGGTTCTGCCTGCCCACTTCAGTTTTCTCCTTGGAAAAGAGGAGTCCCAGTCCCAGAGGGAAGAGAGAGTGCTTCTCCTGGCTGCTTATTTCTGGTGAGGCTCCCAGTTGGTCCCCCTTGCCAAATGCTGTCAGGCTCACTTGACGTTGTCTGAGGAACTCCCATTTGATCTGGGAAGGACCGAACCTACCTGATCTTGTGTTGCTAGGTCAGGGGTTGGAAAACATAGAGTATGGAGGCATTCCTCTTTTGGGTGGGGATACATAAGACACTCTGCTGCTGTGTTGTTCCTCTGGTCCTAGGGTCCCAAACCAGTTTGTCTTCTTCCCACTCCCTTTCAGAATTCTCCTTTGGTGGTCTCTTGTACCATTTCCCGGATTTATAGATGGTTTTAGCAAGGAGAAACAGGTCTATACATTCTGGTCCAGATTGGAAGTCTTAATTCACTTTTTTAAAAATAATAGACTTTATTTTTTAGAGCAGTTTAAGGCTCACAGAAAAATTGAGGGTAAAGTAGAGATTTCTCATATACCCCCTGCCCTCACTTACGCAGCTTCCCCCACTATCAACATCCCCCATCAGAGTGGTACATTTGTTACAGTGAATAAACCTACGTGGACACATCATTATCACTCGAAGGCCATAGTTTACATTAGGGTTCCCTCTTGGTGGTGTACATTCTATGGGTTTGGACAGTATGACATGAATCTACCACTATAGTACTATACGGAATAGTTTCACTGCCCTAAAAATCCTCTGTGCACCACCTATTCATCTTTCTTTCCTACTAACCCCTGGCAACCACTGACCTTTTTACTGCCTCCATAGTTTCACCTTTTTCACAATTTTGTATAGTTGGGATCATATAGTATATAACCTTTTCAGATTGACTTCTTTCAGTTAATAATATGCATTTAAGTTTCCTCCATGTCTTTCCATGCCTTGATAGTTTTTGTGGTTTTTTTTGCTGAAGAAGATTTGCCCTGAGCTAACATCCATGCCAGTCTTCTTCTAATTTTTTTTGTAGTATGTGGGCTGTCAGCACAGCATGGCTGCTGACGGAGCAATGTAGGTCCGCACCCAGGAACAAAACTCAGACCACTGAAGTGGAGCACACCAAACTTAAGCACTAGGCCACCAGGGCTGGCCCCAATACTTCCTTTCTTTTTAGCACTGAATAATATTCCAGTGTCTGGATGTACCACAGGTTATTTATCCATTCACCACTGAAGGACATCTTGGTTGCTTCCAAGTTTTAGCAATTATATATAAACCTGCTATAAAAACCTCAGCGCAAGTTTTAGCGTGGACGTAAGTTTTCAGCTCACTTGGGTACATAGCAAGGAATGTGATTGCTAGATCATATGGTAAGAGTATGTTTAGTTTTGTAAGGAACTACCAAACTGTCTTCCAAAGTGGCTGTACCATTATGCTTTCCCACCAGCAATGAATAAGAGTTCCTCTTGCTCCACATCCTCTCCAGGATTTGGTGGTTTCGCTGTTTTGGATCTTCATCATGCTAATAGGTGTGTAGTGGGTCTCAATTCACTTTTAACTACAGGTTAGTCAAACAGCCATTGTTAAAGCAGAACTCTACACAAATGAAATCAAACATACATGAAAAGTAAACTCTGCTAGAGAGCAAGAGCAATATTAAACAGAAGTTTGGGTGTACAGGGCTTTTGTGAAATCCCTTGAGGCTATTCACAGTCAAACATCAAAGTTGGACCAGGAAGAAGTGAAGTCTGGGATCTCAAAACTTCATTTTTCCCATTAGGGGGAAAACGCCACATATAACTTGTATTGGAAAGTGTTTAAAGCACACTGGAACAAGTTGGGAATTTTCTCTTGTTAAAATTCATTAGCAGACCTGGGACTGATTGTATAAAACATTAAAGGTGGGAAAAGTAAACGCAACGAGAATACCTAGGCACAGCTCTACAAATTGCCTATATCTGGTAACCCCTGTGTCTTTTTGAAAGTAAATAAATGCTTTTATTAAAACCTTTTTCTTTACTATAAGAACCTCGATCACCCAACAATTCATTCAGATTAACTCTTCTTTTATGCCTAAGGAGTCCGAGTAAGGCATACCTGTGTTTTCACCACATAGTATTTCTCCTGTCAACAGTTGGATCTGCAGTGGTTAGAAGTAAAGAATAGGTCAGTAGGGAATCTTGAGAAAATTAGAGAGAATAAAGTATTTGACTTGCCTGAAGGATACCGCTGGTATTAATTTGGGAAACAGGGCTTTCTCTCTGTATTTCATCTTTCCTGTCTTTAAAGTAGATTGGGCTCCACAAACACAACCTCAAGCTCTGATGTAGAATTTCAAGTCTTTTTTCTCTCTTCTTTTTTTCCTTTTGGCTGGCGAAGTAGAGTCACTGACTTCAGGTTGCCTTATGTGAGTCCTAGTTTTACCTTTTAAAAATGCCACCCTGGATTCTGGTAAGACAGGCACATACAGAGAGATACAGCTGCGAAGATATGCTTACACAATCATGGACTTTCTCTCCAGGAACGCTACTAAGTTCTCAGGGTAAAGAGCCGAGAAAGATCCCTCTTGGCTCTGGCAGAGGGAGGGGAAAGTAACCATTACTAAACACTCCCATAACCTTCTCCATAAAAAAGGTCTACTCTCTAGCGTAAAATACTTTGCCAGAGCATAATTCTGAAATCTCATCCTGGCTGGGAAAGGGAATTCCTCCCCAATCCATCCTGGCCTTCCAGTCCATCCAAGACAGCCTTCCTGGTCTCACCTAAAGAGAGGGGAGTTAATAGTCAACAGGGAACAAGGCTTTAAGGAAAAAGACTGAGAATGTTGTGGTCTAGGAAAGGGGCAAAAATGATATGTCACGGGAGGAGAGACAGAAACAATTGTGAAGGCCACAGCACTGAGACACAGGCCCTCTAAAAGATTGAAACTTATCAGAAGGTTATGTAATGCTTCCTGTCCCCCATACCTTACCACCAAACCAACAAGGCCCCAATATAGTAACAATGGGTATCAGCTGAAGATATGTCCATAGAAACTTCCCAAAGTGAAATGCAAAGAAAACAAAGGAAAACAAAGCAGAACAGAATATCCAAGAACTGTGGGACAATATCAAAAGGTGTAACATACATGTAATTAGAATACAGGAAGGAGAAGAAAGAGAATGAAGCAGAAGAAATATTTGAAGTAATAATTTCTAAGAACTTTCCAAAATTAGTGACAGATAGCAAGTTACAGATCCAGGAATCTCAGAACACTGAGCAAGATAAATCCAAAAAAAAAAGCTATACCTACTCAGATCATATTCAATCTGCACATAAACAAAGACAATGAAAAAATCTTGAAGGAAGTCAGGAAAAGAAAGTTATTTATAGAGGAATAAGGATAAGAATTACAGTGGACTTCTTGTCAGAAAACATGTGAGCAAGAAGAAAGTCCAGGTTTGGATCCCAGGTACGGACCTACACACTGCTCATCAAGCCATGCTGTGGTGGTGTCCCACATGCAAAGTAAAGGAAGATTGCCACAGATGTTAGCTCAGGGACAATCTTCCTCACAAAAAAAATAAATAAAGTCAGAGAAGGTAGAAAATGAAGAGGAAAAAAGAAACAAAGAGGAGATTTAACAAATAGAAATCAGTTACATAGGTGGTACATATTAATCCAACTATATAAATAATCACTTTACATGTGAATGGTCTATACATGCCAACTAAAAGAGATTGTCAGAGTGAATAGAAAAATTAGACCAACTATATGTTGCTTACAAGAAATTCAATGTAAATACAAAGACTCAAGGAGGTTAAATATAAAGAGATAGAGAAAGATATGCTAACATTACTTAAAGCTGGAGTAGTATATGAATGTCAGATAAAGCAAACTTCAGAACAAGAAAAATTATCAGGGATAAAGTGGGGGAAAAAAGAGTCAATTCATCAGGAAGACATAGCATGGGGCTGGCCCAGTGGTGCAGCAGTTAAATTTGCACATTCTGCTTCGGTGGCCCGTGGTTTGCCCATTCGGATCCCAGGTGTGGACGTGGCACCACTTGGCATGCCATGCTGTGGTAGGCATCCCACATATAAAGTAGAGGAGGATGGGCACAGATGTTAGCTCAGGGCCAGTATTCCTCAGCAAAAAGAGGAGGATTGGCAGCAGATGTTAGCTCAGGGCCAGTCTTCCTCAAAAGAAAAAAAGAAGAAGAAGACAACGTAGCAATCCTTACTGTGTATGCACCTAACAACAGAGCATCAAAATTCATGAGACAAAAACTGATAGAAATGAAAGGAGAAATAGACAAATCCAGCATTATAGTTGGAGACTTCAACATGCCTCTGTCAGTAATTTACAGATCATTCAGGCAGAATATCATTAAGGATATAGATAACCTGAACAACACTATTAATCAATTTGACCTAATTGTCAGTTAGGAAACACTCCACCCAACAACAGCAGAATATACATTCTTCTCAAGTTCACACGGGATAGTCACATATTCTGGGTCATAAAACATACCTTAAATTTAAAATAATAGAAGTCATACAAAATCTGTTTTCAGATCACAATAAACTTATGATAGAAACAACAGAAAGATAGCTGGAAAATCTCATAATATTTGGAAATTAAATAATACACTTCAAAATAAACCATAAATAAATGAAGAAATCTCAAGAGAAATTTTAAGTATAATGAATAAATAAAACTGAAAATACAATTTATCAAAATTTGTTGGCTGCAGCTAAAGCGATGCATAGGGAAATTTATAACATAAAATGCATGTATAAGAAAAGAAGAAAGATCTAAAATCAATAACCTGAGCTTCCACCTTAGGAAACAAGAGAAAGAAGAGCAAATTAAAGTTAAAGCAAGGAGAGGAACTGAAGTAGTAAAAATGAGAACAGAAATCAACAAAATTGAAATAGGAAAACAGTAGAGAAAATCAATGAAACCAAAAGCTGATTCTTTAGAAAGGTCAATAAAATTGATAACAAAACATCAGAAAAATCTCAATTGAGGGACATTACAGAAAATAATTGACATATACTCTTGAAAACTGTCAGGATTGTCAAAAACAAGGAAAGTGTGAGAAACTATCACAGCCACTGAAGAACTTAAGGAGACATGGTGACCACATCTATCATGATATCCTGGATGAGATCCTGGAATCTAGAAAGATCATTAGGTAAAAACTAAGGGAATCTGCAAAAAGTATGGACTTCAGATAATAATGGATCAATATTGGTTCATTAATTGTGACAAATGTACCATTCTAATGGAAGATATTAATGTTAGAGGAAACTGGGTGTAGTATATGTCTATAGTACTATCATCACAACTTTTCTGTAGACCTAAGACTTTTATAAAGTAAAAACTTATTAAAGAAATAAAAGACTAAAAATGTAGCTATTATTAGAAGTCCATTTGTTACATTTACAGAAAAATGTTTCTATTTCAACTTTTTGACTTAACGTATATTATGGCCATTGACAATTGTGCTTACTATGGTATTAAAATACCATACGTTAGTGTAATTCAGAATTGTACTCAGTTTAAAGAACTTTTGCTCTAAAATGAGGCATGGTGTAGGCGCAAATACTGAATGAAATGAAGAAGGAAGCTTTAAAATTCTAGATGACATTAATTTTACATACTCAACAAATAATCTCTCTCTAGAAACCCCCAAAGATGTAGGAAACAGAAGAACAAAAAACATTTTATGTTAACAATATAGTACATGAGAGTTGCAAAAAGAATCAAATGAAGACATAAAACTTGATTCTGCCTTATTCTCATACCTCATTCTCAAAAAAGGAATGCAAGTAAACAAAATAAATCTAAAGAGCTATAAAATGATTCCAATGCAAAATGGACTAGGTGATGAAACTGCTTCACAGCATAATCTCTCAGCGATCTCTCAAATGGAAAATTTCTCACTGGATTTCGTGCTTAGGACTTTAAGCTTTTGCCTGTGCTTCACAATATGCTACTTGACGTTTAATCACTGTGATCAACAGGGCTTTGTGGGCTGACCTTATGGATCAAGAACTGGAAATGCAGAAGTAAGTCTATAAAAGGCAGAGAGGTATAGTATAGAAATATTCAATCTTTTCAATTGCTTCTCATATTTCTCATGACCCAGGGAAAGAATGGCCTACTAATTCTTATGAGCAGTACTTGGAACACAAGTTATATATCCCAACATTCATGTGACCTCAAGAAAATATTTTCAGACAAATATGCATTAGAGTTTTAACTACAGGCTTAGTCATTTATTTTATTTTTTAAATAAGGAAAAATGCTAAATCTATATAGACTGACTGCAAAGTCTAGACATATAAACAAATATATAAAATGTCAGTGAGGACATGTTCAATATGTAAAATATTAATAAAATAATGTTATCTCAGTTTACAGACTTTAGGGCCACTCTGAAGATTGATACAGTACATGCTTCAAGATGTATTACTAATTGGAGGGGAGGGAATTGAAAAAAAAATATGTACTTTATTATTACATTTATGTAACAGTAATAAGCACATTTATATCCATTCAGAATAAACTCATAATATGGTTTTATGGTGGTGGGGATGAGGGAGGGGATTAAAAATAAGCCAAGAGACAATTTTGTTATGTCTGTATGTTTGGAATTCTTACAGTGAGAAAATAGTCATGGAGCACCACTTCAGTATTTTAACTGATGAATAACAAATCACTTGCAAAACACTCCACCCCTCACTCTGATGGCCCAGTCCTTGTGAGTACAAAGATGGAAACATCTGGTGTCAATGTGAATCCTCCTTCTGGCACAAACTGTGATTTTGGACAAATCACCACCTCCCTGTGCTCCAGGCTCCCCATCCATAAAATGACATTTTCTAAGGTGCTGTCGTACTTTACTATTTCAATTCTTTGTCAAATGATTAGAAGTCAAAAGTCAGGTAAAAACATTTATCCACCCAGTGGGCCTATGCTGACTCTTACAAATCTTCACTTCATGATTATAGGAAGTGATACAAGATTTCCAAGGGGTATCGACTAAACTGCCTAAAAAAATGTGTCTACATGAATCTCTACCCTGTAGAAAGTAAATCTTTTGGAACAGAAGATTCCCAAGAGTTTAAGTCTGGCTGAAGAAGAGACCTCCAATGGGAAGGGGTGTGTGTGTGTGTTTGTGTGTGTGTGTGTGTTTTCTCTGGCAGTCCAGCAGTTGTTCTGGACACATGCATTGTGTTGCAGCTTCCTTAACTAAAATCTAGCCTGGGACTCAGACTCAATCACTATGAGAGTTTCAGTTTGATAAATGCACACAGATTGATTACTTCCTTAATCAGCCAAGGAACCTTAATCAAGGAAGCAACTAATCAAAAAGACTGTAGCCAAGAGGAGGACCCTGAATGAGAGCTGAAGGTGGGCCACTCACCCCAGAAAAGAAGGAGCCATGCCCCAGCTGTCAGCCCTTGGAAGCTCCAGGCAGGGGTGGCCAGATGTAGCAGCCTCTGACTTGCTCCTAGGGGGTTTCATCCAGGTCAGAGCCTGGTCTGAAGGGTGTGGCCTCAGGTAAGCAGAGAGAAGATTCCCAGTCCCTGTAGGTGTCCAGGTGAGGATCTTGAGTGAGAACAGACAGGTGGGGGTGGGGTCTCACACAGAGCCCCACTCCTTCTGTCCACTCTGGGAGGCCCCAGGTAGGAGTGGCAGGAAGTGATGCTCCTAACTTCCTCCTCAGGAAAGTGAGAGTGATGAGAGCTTTGGTCTGAGGGTTGCAGTCATAAGTCAGGAGAGGGAGGAGTCTCTGGCCCTGCCAGGAGTCCAGGTAAGGATTCTGAATGAGTACTAAGGGGACTGCCCACCACAGAAAGGAGGGACTCCCACAAAGCCTTGCCCTGCTGTCAGCCCTGGGAGGTCTAGAATCACTGTCAGACTGAGGCGCCCCCTCATTTTCTTCTAGGGGGTGCGAGTCTCAAGGAAATGAGGACCTTGCACTAGGGAGGAGTCCCAGTTAAGCAGAGGGAGGAGTCCTAGGCCTATAAGGGGTCCAGGTGAGGACTCTGAGTAAGGATTGAGGGGATCACTCACCCCAGAAAAGAGAAAGAGCCATATCCCTACTGTCAGCCTTGGAAGGCCTTGCAGAGGTGGACAGAGGTGTTGTCCATGAGTTCCTCTTCTGGAGTCTCGGGCCTCGGGCTTGTGGAGGCCTGGTCTGAGGGAGTGGCCTCAGATCTGCAGAAGAAAGATTCCCGAGCTCTGTAGGTGTCCAGGTAAGGATCTTAACTAAGGAATTATGGGACCACTTATCCAAGAATGGAGGGGCTCCACAGACCCTCATCCTTGCTCTCATCCCTAGGAAGCCCCAAAATAGCTTTCAGACTAAGATGCCACCTGGCTTTCACTTTGGGTGATACAAGGAGGTGAGGCCTGGCCTGAGGGGGCCTGGCCTCAGGTTAACAGAGGAGAAGTGACCTAGGGCCTTCCAGGGATCAAAGTGAAGGCCCTGAGTGAAGGCTGAGGGGACTACGTACCCCAGAACAGAGGAAGTCCCACTCCTGCTGTTAGACCCAGGCAGCTCTGGGTAAATCTGTTAGACTCAGGCACCCGCTGACTTCCTATTCAGGGATCTAAGAGAAGTGATTGCCTTAGTCTGAGGGGGCACAGCCCTAGTTCAGGAGAAAGAAATGTTCCAATCAATGTCAGGAGTCAAGGTGAAGACCCTTAGTGAGGGCTGAGGGGATGACACACCTTACAACAGAAGGGACCCCACAGACTTCACCCTCGCCTGTCCTACCATCAGCCCTGAGAATTTTCAGTCTGAGATGGCTGGCTGCACCCTGAGGAGTCTTTTCACTTCCTCATTCAGGTTATTATGGAACAGGCGGTATAGGACAGAAGACCTATGAAGGCCTAGAGCACTGCTCCCAGGAGAAGACCTGTAGAGGCAGCCTGCATCAGAGCTGTTATGGTTAAGTTTATTGGCTGAGACCAGTCATATCTCCCCTCTCTCCAATAGGCTGTGAGCTCTCTTTGACCACCCTCCTGCTGACACTCCTATCTGCTGCCACCCACACGAGCCATCATGCCTGGTGATAAGGAAAGTTCATACTTCCCACATGAACAACGCTTTCAGGCCCACAGTGAGACACAGGGACTGGAGGGTACACAGGTTCCGGAGGCTGAGAATGAGGCTCCCTCTTCCTCCTCCTCTTCTCTCATCCCCTGCACCATGGAGGAGGGTTCTACTCCTGGGACACCAAGTATTCCCCAGGGTTCTCAGAGTGCCTATTCCTCTTCCGCTATCATCACAGCCACCTTGTCAAGCAAATAAAATGAGGTCTGAAGCATCCAAGAAGAGATGGAAAGGTGGAAAATTCAAGCACTTCACAATCTCTGCAAGACACTGAGAATTTGCCCATAGACTCTCTAGATGAAAAAGTTGAATTATTAATCAGTTTCCTGCTGCTGAAGTATCAAATGAATGAGCCCATCAGAAAGGCAGACATGCTGAACAACGTCATCAGAAAGTACAAAGACCACTTCCCTGAGGTCCTCAGGAGAGCCTCTGAGTGCCCAGAACTGGTCTTTGGCATTGATGTGAAGGACGTGAACCCCACCAGTGACTGCTATGCCTTTATTAACAAACTAGACCCCACCTATGATGGAAGGCTGAGTGGGGAAGGGGGCATGCCCAAGACTGGCCTCCTGATAATTATCCTGGCAGTGATCTTCACGAAGGACAACTGCACCATTGAGGAGGAAGTCTGGGAATTGCTGAATATGATGGATATATATTCTGGGATGAAGCATTTCATCTTTGGGGAACCCAGGGAGTTCATTACCAAAGATTTGGTGCAGGAGAAGTACCTGGAGTACAGGCAGGTGGCCAACAGTGATCCTCCATGCTGTGAATTCCTATGGGGTCCAAGAGCCCATGCTGAAACCAGCAAGATGAAATTGCTGGAGTTTTTGGCCAAGAACCATGGGACCAACCCCAGGTGCTTCCTATCCCATTATGAGGAGGCTTTGAGAGATGAGGGAGAGAGCCAAAGCCAGAGTTGTAGTCAGGGCTGGCACTACTGCCACGACCAGTGCAAGTTCCAGCTTCTCCTACCCTTAGTGAAGACTGAGGCAGATTCTTCACTTTGTGTTTGAAGAGGAAAGTCAACATTTGAAATAGTGGCAGGCCGGAGTGAGATTGGGGGGAAAACAGTATATGATGTCTGTGTATTCCTATTCTATATGGGTAACTTGGAGATTTATCTTTTTGTGTGTGTGTTTTTCAAATATTTCTTTCAATAGGAGGTTTAATTAGCTTAAGAATATAATTTATGAATGACATTGTTCGCACATTTATTACTGTTTGTAAGAGTAAGAGTTTTGTTATTTTGTAATACAAATTGGAAACCATGCATCGTTTTTAGTGATCCAGAACAAGATAACATGGAATTGGAAGAGGGATTTCCTTGGAAATTTATATGAACTCAGCAGTAAAATAGTTGGGGTCATTAAATAGAGACAAAAAAGTAAAAGATGGTCAATTCTTGGCTTCTCTTGACCCTGTTAATCTGTTCTATAAAATTTAAAAGATATACATCTGTATTTGCTTAGCTTATTCAAGAATGTAGAAGGAACATTAATTGGACAAACATTCTCCAAACATTAATTTGGCAGCTGCTCTTTGGAAGGCCCCACACTAGTACTGGGGATGTTAGGATAAAGAAGATCCAGCATCTGTCCACAGCATTTTAGCATCTAGGGGCAACAATTATATAATGATGATGGTGTTGTCGTTAGGGGTCCTCTAAGACCTAAAGGAGAAGTAAAAATGAGTGAGTGAAGATGGACGATCCATATGTCAGCAGTCAAGTGTAAATGCCCTGAGACAGGGCATACTGGGGTCTTGGGAAACTACAAGTCCTTCAGTGGGAGGTCATTTTAAATTAAGCTTTGTGGTGGGGGAGATGAGGCTGTGGGAGTGGTAGGCAGGGGCCAGACCCTCCAGTGTATCTCAGAGTTGAAAGTCAGTGACCTGGAATGCAAATCTGCACTTAGCATTACTTTGAGATCATGGGTAAACCAGAGAAATCTGCACCTGGGGCAGGAATGCAAGTTGTCCTGTGCTCTTGTCACAGTGCAATTGGACATAGTGCACAAACTAGTTGTTTTATGCACGTTGTCTCCAAGGGGTTTCTGAGAAATAAGGGTAATAGTCCTTTAAGGTACCAGCAGCTACTGGTCTGGCACTATTTGCCTTGCTCTTAGAGAGCCAGAACCCGCTCCACTCAAACGACATTTTTATGAGGTTATCTTGAGTGTAATTTGTCAAATTCTATGGGAGATTTAGACTTTTGCTGGGGATGAAATGAGTGAAAATAGGAGTAGTTTGGGTAGAAGGGCAGCTGGAAAGGATGGAAGGAGTTGGCCTTTATACAAATTCTAGAAGCTTTTAGTTGCATCCAGCTGAAGAAAACTCCCCCAAACTCAAATTAAATACTGTAGTCTCTAAAGGGGAAGATTTACTTAGGTTTCTTGCTAATCAGCATCTTTAACTGATTTGGTGTATCGTGTCCTAGAGCACTTCGTAGTCTCTGACATCTCCTGGATAAATAAATCCCAGGAAAGAGGGTGGTAGGGTCTGGGGGCCAAAATAATAATAGTAGTAACTGCCAACCATTAAAGGCCCAGTGAATTCCAGGCATTGTGTTAGTTACTTTACATTCAGCACATACATTCCAACAATCCTATAAGACAGGGTTTATCAATCCCACTTCACAGATGAAGAAACTAAGGCTCAGAGAGCTTGGTAATATGCCCAAGTTCACATGGCTAGTATGTGGCAGAGTTGGGGCTAGACCCCGGATCAGAAATTGTCTGGAGCCCACATTGTTCCCACTCCTCCCAGTCTGAGGCAGACCATTGGTCTCTTAATTCATTTCTCTTCTCACTACTCCAAAATGTCTCTCAGGTGATAAAAAGAATGACTCTGTGGCCAAAGAACTAAAAGCAGGCCTAAAGAAGTGAGATAGAAATGAAAAACACAATTTAGGGATTGTCTATGGGCTTTCTTTACCTAGGGTTTTGCTGCCCTTAGTGCCAGGGTTCCTTGAGAGCTACCTCCACCCAGGGGCCAGCGTCTTTGTCCAGCTCCAGCTTTTCCCCACATTATAGCGCCATTTCCCTGGCTCTTCCCCACTGTGCTCTCTCATCCAATTTTGCAATCTGGCCTAATGGCCAGCACTTCTGTGTCCTCCTCTGGAGGCTGAGCCCTACTTTCAGTGGAACAGACAGTCCAGAATCACCTGCTCTCCCCCTGACAGAATATTCCAGCTCCCTGCAGTCATATCCTGGCTGATCCTCGCCATGGGATCTCTCTGATAGCAATAGCCCCTGCTATGTAAAGTTCACTCTGGACAGTGAATTTTAGACATATGGCCATCCTCCATTAGCATCTTCACCACACTCAAGGTGTGGAATATGATTTGGCACAGAACCTACTGGTTTTTGGTATATAACTCTGAAGTTAGAAAAGGGTTTTCAGAAACCACCCTAATATTTGCATTAGGATTGTAATAGATTGTCTTATTTGAAATTGAACATACATACCTATTAAGTGAGAATACCTAAGTGGTCAAAATCAAAGCCTCTTCCATAAATAGTAGATAAGGAAAGACCATGGGAATCACTGTATGAGCAAACGTTTTAGAAGCTGAATTCCTAAAAGCCCTGGAGTCCTTCGAGAAGGTAGAAAATGGTTCCTTGGCAGATATGCTAGCTTTCATTCAAAAAGGAAAGAAAAGATTTACCATCTTTCTGTTGCCTCTCATCTGTGTACTTTTCCCAGTAGAACATGCTGGTTTTCAGCGTGCCTAATGGTACCTGTACAGGTGTTCAGGCATGTTCAGTCAGGTGGTGTGTGGCAGGGACTCCCAAGTTAAGATGTTGACCATACACCAGAAAGAAAGAGAAAATTCTCGGCCTACTGAGATTATAGAGGTTTTTGCAAAAGGCAGTGCAGAAAGGTGCTATTGGGTGAAGAAGGGTGAACCTTTCCTATAGATATTTTCAGGGTCCTTTTGAAAATTAGGTGTAATCCTGTATTTGAAAGTACTTATCATGTCTTAGGCTCTGGAAAAAGTTGGTGAATGGCAAGATGAATTTGCACTTCTCAGAAACTTCTCCAAGAAATAAAGAGAGTTGTTGTCATAACAAATTATATAACAATTGCGCTTTACTGAACACATACTATTTGAGAGTTTGTGAGAGAGATTGCAAATGCTCATCCACATCTTGCCTTCCTCTACTTCCTAGGTTCATGGAAATACTACATTACTAAGTACACTCATAGCAAGAAAGGGTGATGTGACTAGCCCTTGCAGTTAAAATATAAATGAAGTAATATTTTCCAGTTCCAGGCTAAGACATCTGAGAATCATTTTTCTACTTCTGTACTTTTTTCTTCTATTCAACAGCAAATCTGGAGAGCCCATTGTCGAGATGGTGGAACTACAAGGTGGAAGCAGCCTGGATCTCTAGTTCAGCGGATAGCAGAGAACCCAACCCCCGTCTACTTTTATATGCAGAATGAATAGCTATTTGTTGTATTAAGCTGTTCAGATTTTGTCTTCCCATCAGGTAGGAGAAACTTTATTTTACTTATATACAGCTACTATTTCTGTTGTTAGACTTATTTAAATATTTTAATTACAAAGTAATAATACAAAGAGTTTTGTTGCCAAAAAAATTCTAACAATACAGACAAACCACAATGCCACCCTTTACAATGCTCCTCCAAAATTCAGCCTTTTTTCAGAGTTAACCACAATTAACAATCTGGTGTGTTAAAGCTGATTCTAGGCTTTTTCATATGTAAATGTGTTTAATAAACACATATTGTGATTTTTTTAACATACATGAGTAGTGATGTACATAGTCTTCTACTTGCTTTTGTCAATTAATAAATTAAATGGTCAACTAACAAAATGAATGAAGGATCTTTCTATAACAGGACATGTAGATCTACTTCCTTCTGTAACTACTACCTAGAATTTCAGTGTGTGTGTGCCATAATTTAATTATTTTTCTACTGAAAGACACATAGTTGTTTCCCACTTTATGCTATGATCAATAGAAATAAGCATCCTTGAGCATGAATTCTTTGGAAAATATGCATGTTTTCTTAAAGACATAGCTGAGTAGAAATTGTATTAAAATAGAAAATGTTGTAATTATTTTAAACTTTTATAAATACTGCTAAAATTTCATTCCAAAAATGCCATACCGATTCATATTCTCACCAATTATTATATGTTGATACTCTACATTCTCGTAGACATTTTATTTTGTCATTTTAAAAAATTTTGGATAAGTTTAAGGATGAAAATATTGTTACAGAGTTATTTTAATTTATATATCCCTGTTTCCTAAATAGATTGAACAGAAAATTAACTTGGCTAGGCTACAGTCCCTGTTTTATTCAATCCAACACTAATGTAGGTGTTGCTGTGAAGGTATTTATGATGGTTAATTTTGTGGTTTTAATTTTATATGTCAACTTGGCTGGGCCATGGTGCTCAGATATGTGGTCAGACATTATTCTGGATGTTTCTGTGAGAGTGTGTTTGGATGAGATTAACATTTAAGTAGATGAACTTTGAGCCCTCCATAATGAGTGTGGGCCTCATCCAATCAGTTGAAGGCCTGAATAGAACAAAAAACTGACCTCCTCTGAGCAAGAAGGAATTCTGCCAGGAGACAACCTTTGGACTGCAACTGAAACATCACCTCTTCCAGCCTGCTGGCCCACCCTGAAGATTTTGACTTCCTCTTCCTTTCTCTCTCTCTCATTCCATATCCTAGTTGTTCTTCTTCTTTGGAGAACTCTTACTAATATCGAACTTTATAGATGTAATTAAACCCCTAATCATTTGGCTTTAAGTAAGAGAAATTATCCTGGATAATCTGAATGGGCCAGGTTGAGTCAGTTGAAAGACCATAAAGGCAGAGTTGCAGGGATACATGGCTGATTATACATTTGAAATCAGTCAGTGTAATGCACCATATTAACAGGCTAAAGAAGAAAAATCACGTGATCATATCAATTGATGCTGGAAAAGGATTTGACAAAATTCAACACCCATCATGATAAAAACTGTCAGGAAAATAGGAACGAGCATAAGTTCTTCAAGTTGATAGAGAGCATCTACAAAAAAAATCTACAGCTAATGTTATACTTAATGGTGAATGACTGCTTTCCCCTCAACATTGAGAACAAGGCAGGGATGTCTGCTCTCAACACTTTTGTTCAGCATAGTGCTGAAAGTCCTAGCCAGTGAAATAAGGAAAGAAAAGGCAATAATAGGCATACAGATCAGAAAAGAGAAATAAAATCATCTGTTTGCAGATGACATGATTGCCTACATATAAAACCTCTGGGAATTTACAAGAAAAGTAAAATACCTCCTTGAGCTAAGAAGTGAGTTCAGCAAGGTCATAGGACACAACGTAAACATACATGAAGCAAGTGCATTTCTATACACCCGCAGTGAACAAATGGACTCCAATGTTAAACATATAATGTCATTTACAATCACTTACATAATTAGATATTTAGATGTAACTTTAACAAAACGTGTTCAGGACTTCAATGCTTAACAGTACTGATGCTGAAATTATGAAATAAATCAAGGGAGATCAAAATAAATGGAGAGACATACAGTGTTCATGAATTGGAAGACCCACCATAGTAAAGATGTCAATTCTCCCCCAGTTGATATATAGATTTACTGTAATTTCTATAAAAATCCAACCATGCATATTCTAAAAGTTATATGGAAGGGTAAAGGAACTAGGATAGCTAAAACAATTTTGAAAAAGAAGAATAACAGGAAGGAATCAGTTTATCAGATTTTAAGGCATTACATAGCCACGGTAATCAAGGTTATGTGGTATTGGTGGAGGGATAGACAAATAGATCAAGGGAAGAGAATAGAGAACCAAGAAATAGACCCACATTAAGTGTGCCAAACTTATTGTTCTCAATTGCAAAAGCAATTCAATGTAGGAAATACAGCCTTTTCAGTAAATGGTGCTGGAGCATTTGAACGTTCATAAGCAAAAAAATTAACTTTGACTTAAGCCTAACATCATATACAAAAATTAACTCAAAATAGATCACAGACTTAAATGTGAAACATAAGACTACAAAACATTTAGAAAAAAAGAAGAAAACTCTCAGGATTTAGGGTTAGGTCAAGAGATGTTAGAATTGACTCATAAAGCATGGTCCATAAAAGGAAAAATTTGTAAATTGGATCACACCAAAATTTAAATTTTTGTTCGGTTTTAAAAGCCCTGTTAAGAAGATGAAGAAACAATCTACATACTATAAGAAAATATTTGTAGCCATGTATGTGAAAAAGAACTAATATCTAGAAGGTATAAAGAATGCTCAAAACTCAACAATAGAAAAACAATCCAATTAGAAAATAGTCCAAAGACATGACGAGACATTTCACTGAAGAGAATATGCAGACATCAAATAAGCACATGAAAAGCTGTTCAAAATCATTAGCCACCAGAGAAATGCAAATTAAAACCACAATGAGATATCACTACACACCTATTAGAATAACTAAAATGAAAAATAGTGACCAAATGGTGAGGATGCAGAGAAACCAATCATTTAGATTTTGTTAGTGAGGGTGTAAATGGTACAGCTGCTCTTGGAAACACTTTGGCAGTTTGTTATAAATCTAAATATATAACTACCATACAACCTAGCAATTACGCTCTTGAGCATTTGTTCCCAAGAAATGGAAATGTATGTTCACACAAAAACCTCTGCATGATTATTAATAGGAGCTTTATTAGTAATAACCAAAAACTGGAAAAAACTCAGATGTTCTTCCTTGGACGAAAGGTTAAACCAACTATGGTATGTCCATACTGTAGACCACTACTAAGCAATAAATTTGAATTAACTATTGATACATGCAACAACCCAAATGAATATCCAGAGAATTATGCTGAGTGATTCTATCTATATAAATTTTTAAAGTCATAAAGTTACAGAGATGAAAAACAGACTAGTGGTGGTCAGGCATTATGGGGGAGGGGTTAGGTGAGATGGGGGTGTTTGTGGTTATAAAAGGACAACAGGAGGGATTTTTGTGGTGATGAAAATGTTCTGTACCTTGACTGCATCAGTGTCAATATCATGGTTGTGTTACTGTATTATGGGTTTACAAGGTGTTGCTATTCAGGGGAACAGGGTAAAGGTACATAGCCTCTCTTTGTATTATTTCTGCTTCTATGGTTAAGCTCTGACTGATAGACTAAGGAAAAACACTGAATAAACAAAATAAAAGGAAGTAACAAGGCACTTAATTCAAGCTGTATGTGTGAGGATGGTGAGGAGGAGACAGATTTGAGAGTTTTAGTCAGTGACTGTTGAAATAGTGTGTGTGGATGGGAAGTCTATAAGGAGAATGTTGGCTGACTAGGGTGAAGCTATCGCTCCTTAGCTGAGATTGAGAATGGAGAAGGAGGGAGAGTTTGTGGTGATTTGACTTAGAGGTAGAGATGAGGAAGGGTGTGGGGATGAGGCCAGTGTGGGCCATGTAGATGTTAAGATTCTGCCAGCTGACCAGGTGGAGATGTCCAAAGGGCAAGAGAAAACATGGGTCCGGCTAGCAGGAGATGGGCCTGGGCTGCAGGTTAGGTTTGGCTGCATTAATGGAGGTCACTTAAGGCTATAAGTTTACATAAAATCAAGTGTTGTGTATATAGTGGTCTAAATGGTATAGAATGTCATCCTCTCTCCTGAAAACACAGCTGGAAAGCAAAATTACACAAAGCTTAATAAATCCGGGGAAGAGCTTAAAGGGGAAAGCACTCACCCAGAAAACCACCAATTAGAGGAAGTTTTTCTATGTTTCCTTAACCTCTCTTGTCTAAGCATATATCTGTGCCTTTGTATTTGCCTGTGTATTTGGGGCTTATATATAAAGTTAAATATCCTGATTTTTCAATGTCACATCTTCTATCTTGGCTCCTTTTTAGGACTCTACTCTTGATAGCCTTTCTCCAAGGCTGAGATACCACCAGCCACCAATACCCAGACATTTACCTGCTGTAATTACTGTTTGTTTTAAGCAGCTGGTAGCTCTCCAGTATCTCAAGTTTCTCATGACATACAGAGCAAGGGACTGAAAGTAATCTTGAGCACAGGTCTCTGGAGGCCAGAACTCCATCATGTGTCCTGTATCTAACTGCCAGACAGTGGCTGTGAAAATTTTAGAGGTGAGACCTCTTATTCCAGTTGAAACCTTCCCCAGAAATCCAATCCATGAACATGAGGAATGCCGAACAGTCTGGGAAAAGTGGGGACTGCAAATCCAGAGTGCTGTTCACTCAGCCCCTTCTTCCCCCTTGAGGCATTGGGCCCTAACACTCACAGAACTCTAGGGTGCCGCCTGAGCACTGCTGGGAAATCTTGGTGTTGGTTCATAAATTGGCCCTTGTACACGGAGGGTGAAGAAAGCGGCAGGCCATTCCAGATTGGTAGGTGGCAGGTTTAATAAGCAAGGGAACTTAACATGCAAAGCTTGTCTTGGGGGCTGCAAGAGAAGTAGATTTGTGCACCTGCCCACCAGAATCTTAAAAGTTTGTATAAAAGGCCTTAACTGGGTTCAGTCGCATATTCAGTCCAGATGTTCTCAACAATACCTTAGTTTCTCAAAGCAACATCCTTGAAATTGCTCCAGCTATGGGAACAGTGAGCAGAACGTACATTACAAGGACAGGGGAGAGGGTAAGGAGCCTCTGACTGCTCGAGTCCAGCTCGAGCTGGTCAACCAGTGGTGACATCTTCTTGATGACCTCCTCCAACACTCTGTGCTAGAAGACCCGGCCTCAGACATGAACTCCATCTAGGGTTGCCAGCCATCATGAACATACAGAATATGTATTCTGTGTGATTTTGTCCCGCATTCTATATTCACTTTGTCAGGACACCCTAAATATCCTGTATTCAGCGTTTTTCAATAAGTTATAAAAATTCAGCAGTTAGAGCTATTTTTCAATCACAGTAATTGGCAATTAAATCACTTAAGGCAACATTCGTTGAAAATCATACCTCCACAAATAAAGACCTGGTCTCTCCTGCAGGTTTGGCTGAGGAAAGATCAAAAGAGGGGATTTAGAATTAAAGAAAGAAAATATTCAAGAAAGAATATTTGGGGCCATAGTCCCAAGTCTTGAACAAGTAACCACCATTAATTACATGTAACTGCTAATCAGTACACACACATACCTCGTTTTTTTGTGTGTGTGTGAGAATTAAACAGATTTATTTTTTTTTTAGCTTTCAGATGTACATCATAATATATTTCAAATTCTGTGTAAATTACATTATGTTCACCACCCAAAAACTAATTATACTCCATATCCTCACATGTGAGTCTAATCACCCCTTTTGCCCTCCTCCCTTCCCCTGTGGTAACCACCAATCCAATCTCTGTTGCTATGTGTTTGTTTGTCGTTTTTATCTTCTACTTATGAGTGAGATCTTACAGTATTTGACTTTCTCCCTCTGACTTATTTCACTCAGCATAATACCCTCAAGATCATCCATGTTGTCACAAATGGCCAGATTTCATCATTTCTTATGGCTGAGTAGTATTTCATCGTGTATAAATACCACATCTTCTTTATCCATTCATCCCTTGATGGGCACCTAGGTTGCTTCCAAGTCTTGGCTATTGTGTATGATGCTGCAATGAACATAGGGGTGCAGGTATCTTTATGCCTTTGCGTTTTCAAGTTCTTTGGATTAATACCCAGCAGTGGGATAGCTGGATCATATCATACCTCATTTTATTGCGCTTCACTTTATTGCACATCACAGATACTGTGTTTTTTGCAAATTGAAGGTTTGTGGCAACCCTGTGTCGAGGAAGTCTATAGGCACCATTTTCCAACAGCATTTGCTCACTTTGGGTCTCTGTGTCACATTTTGGTAATTCTCACAATATTTCAACTATTTTCATTATTATTATATTTGTTATTATGATCTGTGATCAGTGATCTTTGATGTTACTATTGTAATGGTTTTTGGGCACCATGAACTGTTTCCATATAAGACAGCGAACTTAATTGATAAATGTTGTGTTCTGACTCCTCCACCGACCAGCCATTTCCCTGTCTCTCTCCCTCTCCTCCAGCCTTCCTATTCCCTGAAACACGGCAATATTGAAATTAGGCTACTTAATAACCCTACAGTGGCCTCTAAGTGTTAAAGTGAAAGGAAGAGTCGCACGTCTCTCATTTTAAATTGAAAGCTAGAAATGATTAAGCTCAGTGCAGAAGGCATGTCAAAAGCCAAGATAGGCTGAAAGCTAGGCCTCTTGCACCAAACAATTAGCCAAGCTGTGAATGCAAAGAAAAAGTTCTTGAAGGAAATTGCAAGTGCTATTCCAGTGAATACATGAATGATAAGAAAGCGAAACAGCATTATTACTGATATGGAGAAAGTTTTAGTGGTCTGGATAGGAGATCAAACCAGCCACAACATTCCCTTAAGCCAAAGCCTAATCCACAGCAAAGCCCTAACTCTCTTCACTTCTGTGAAGGCTGAGAGAGGTGAGGAAGCTGCAGAGGAAAAGTCTGAAGCTAGCAGAGCTTGGTTCATGAAGTTGAAGGAAAGAAGCCGTCTCCATAACATAAAATACAAGGTGAAGCAGCAAGTTATCCAGGAGATCTAGCTAAGATAATTAATGAAGGTGGCTACAATAAACAACAAATTTTCAGTGTAGCCAAAACAGCCTTCTATTGGAAGAAGATACCATCTAGGACTTTCATAGTTAGCAAGAAGTCAATGCCTGGCTTCAAAGCTTCAAAGGACAGGCTGACTCTCTTGTTAGGGGCTAATGCAGCTCGTGACTTTAAGTTGAAGTTCATTTACCATTTTGAAAATCCTAGGGCCCTTAAGAATTATGCTGAATCCGCTCTGCCTGTGCTCTGTAAATGCAACAACAAAGTCTGAATGACAGCACATCAGTTTACAACATGGTTTACTGAGTATTTTAAGCCCACGGTTGAGACCTACTGCTCAGAAAAAAAATTCCTTTCAAAATATTACTGCTCATTGGCAGTGCACCTGGTCACCCAAGAGCTCTGATGGAGATGTACAATGAGATTAATGCTGTTTTCATGCCTGCTAACACAATGTCCGTTCTGCAGCCTATGGATCAAGGAGTAATTTCAACTTTTCAAGTCTTATTATTTAAGAAATACATTTCGTCAGACTATCGCAGCCATAGGTAGTGATTCCTCTGATGGATCTGGGCAAAGTAAATTGAAAACCTTCTGGAAAGGATTCACCCTTCTAAATGCTATTAAGAACATTCGTGATTCACAGGAAGAAGTCAAAATATCAACATAAACAGAGTTTGGAAGAAGTTGATTCCAACATTCGTGGATGACTGAGGGGTTCAAGACTTTGGTGGAGGAATTAACTGCAGATGTGATGGAAATAGCAAGAGAACTAGAATTAGAAGTGAAGGCTGAAGATGTGACCAAATTGCTGCAATCTCATGAAAAAACTTTAACAAGGGCTGGCCCTGTGGTTGAGTGGTTAAGTTTGCACACTCTGCTTCAGCAGCCCAGAGTTTCGCTGGTTCGGAGCCTGGGCGCAGACATGGCACTGCTCATTAGGCCACACTGAGGCAGCGTCCCACATGCCACAACTAGAAGGACCCATAACTAAAATATACAACTATGTACTGGGGGGATTTGGGGAGAAAAAGCAGGAAAAAAAAAGAAGATTGGCAACACGTTTCAGCTCAGGTGCCAATCACACACACACACACACAAAAACTTTAACATTATCTGTTGCTTTTTATGGATGAGCAAAGAAAGTGGTTTTTTGAGATGAAAACTACTCCTGGTGAAGATGCTGTGAACATTGTTGAAATGACAACAAAAGATTTAGAATATGACATAAACTTAGTTGATAAAGCAGCAGCAGGGTTTGAGAGGATTGATTCCAATTTTGAAAGTTCTATGGTGGGTAAAATGCTATCAAACAGCATTGCATGCTACCGAGAAATCATTCGTGAAAGGAAGAGACAATTGATGTGACAAACTACGTTATTGCCTTATCTTAAGAAATTGCCACAGCCACTCCAACCTTCAGCAACCACCACCCTGATCAGTCAGCAGCCATCAACATCAAGGCAAGACCCTCCACCAGCAAAAAGGTTACGACTCACTGAAGGCTCAGACGACGGTTAGCGTTTTTTATCAATAAAGTATTTTTTTAATTAAGGTATGTACATTGTTTCTTTAGACATAATGCTATTGCACACTTAATAGACTACAGTATAGTGTAAACATACTGCACTTTTATATGCACTGGGAAAACAAAAAAATTTATGTGATTCTCCTTATTTGCAATGTTCATTTTATTGCACTGGTCAGGAACTGAACCTGCAATATCTCTGAGGCATACCTATAATGAGACTGTCAATGACTGCCTCCCTCCAGTAACTAAGCTTCTGAAAGGTAGCAAGTTAGTGATAGCTCCAGGCTTCTGAAAAACAGTCAATCAGTGATACCCCGACCCTTCCACCCTTACCCTGAAAGTTAGCCAGTCAGCGACAGCTTCCCACTTCTAGATAGCATCCAGTCAGCAAGTTCTTCTATCCAGGGGCCATGCTGCTGAAAGTCATTGGGTCCATAGCAGCCTTACTATAATGACCACAGGAACATAACTGAAAATCTGTCAGTCCCTAAACACTCCTGCTTCTGAATGTCTGCCAACTCTTGAATCACCAAGCTAACCAAAACCAAATATAGGATCAACTCTGGCTTTGTTCTGGAAGATTGGACCTTATAAGTACAATTCTCCCTTCAGGCAAACAGGAAGTTCACCTTTTTGCATCAAATATCGAGTTCAATTTATTCTTAGTTCGCAAATCACAATCCTTTTAACTATTCAACCCATTTACGGACCTGTGCAGACTTGTGAGTGACAGACATACTGACTGATGTGGCTGTGAGATTTTAAAATTCCTTCTTTTCAATTCTTGCAATGACTGCTTTCATCTATTTTATTTGTGTATATTTGAACCTCAAAATGCCCAACCACAAGTGTAAATGTTGTAATGAATTTTGTGAACAGTAGACATTCATTAAATGAGGAACAATTCCCTTCAAAGCTTTTTGTGAAGTATGTAATTGTTCATTAAATACAGAAAATGGTGGAAAGTCAGATATAAACCAGCATGTACTAACAGCTGAGCATGAGAGATGTATGATTTCCTCAACTAGCACAAAAGACAGTAAAAAAAAATGACAGTTGTTTTGACTGAGAAATTCTCACAAAGAAGATAAAATAGTCACAGTGGAAGTTGTAATGTCCTTCTACACTATATATAAAAGCCATCAGTCTTTTGGCTTGAATGACTGAATGTACTACTAACAGAAGTACTTTCTGATTCCAAAATTGCAAGTAAATTTTGAAGTGCCAGGGTAAAATCATAAAAAATGTAATAACTCCATTTACTATTACAGAGATTATCAAAGATCAAAGTGATAAATCTAAATCACCCTTGCTAAAATATCTAAACCTGGCCACAGAGGCAAGAGATGACAATGCAGGAAACATTTTTCCTTTGCTTGTACAATAATTTTCTTATGAAAAAGATTTGCTATTGTGAATAAAATCCCTTCCAGATGAAAGTTCAGAAATGGAAGATTTTCGAAGAGACTCTTTTTGAGTTAGGAGAGAATGAAAAAGATGTACTGTTTTTTGTAGAGGTAATACAAGTACAAATGTTGGTGGATATTTGTATATAAGTACAAACAAAGTTTATTCAACGTTGAAGCAGAACATGAATAATCCTATGGAAAAAATTGGCTGTACTTCTCATATTCTGCAGAATTCTACTCAAATAGTATCTGATGTCCTTCCTGTTGACATTGAATCATTGTCATAAAATTGTTCTCTTACTTCTGCATTTATATGGTTTGAACTTAACAAATGATTTTTGTGATTTTATTAGCATCTAATGTTCTTCAGTTCTCTCCCACTCAAAAACCCATTGGCTCTCTTTAACAAATACAGTTGAACAACTCTTTAGTTTTGTTTTTTTTTTTGAAACAGTGAATTCATACTTTATGAAGAAACGACTCCCAAAATTCCTTTTAAAATTATTCATTGAGTGAAGCCTTCTTATTTCTTGTTCACAATTTTCAGCATCTCTTTTGCGATAGGATTTTGCAAAGTGAAAGAAGAACAGGGTTATTGAAGTACTCCATTGCTTGAAGGAACTTGCTGAACATGTTAAAGAAATAATTGACAAAAATATTCATCCCTTTAACTGGCAAGGCTTTCGTTAAAAGGGACAACATTTCTTATGAATGGAAAAGAAATTCTAACTTGAAGTGGCTTATTATGGCACTTGTTATGACTACCTTTTGAAATGGATTTCATTGCTTGAATTTGATTCTTTCATGTGGTTATTACTATATACTCTTCTAGCAGGGGAACAAGTGAAATCATGTTGTGTAGTGTTAAGGAAGAAGGGGATAAAAAAATGATCACAATGTTCTGTTCTGTTCTGTTCTGTCAGAGGACAATGATGAAAAAAATTGTTGATCAACACAATACAGTCTTGAAGAATGGAAAAGCAAATCACGTCATGCTAAACTCAAATTGAAGAAAAATTCTCAGAGTTGTTTTGTTTACTTTATGCCAGTACATGTTTTGTATACTGGCTGGTAATACTAACACTGAATGTATCTTCTCATTAATGATTCTTTAATGGACAGAAGTATGAAATGAGTCGGCAGTGACCACTGTAGAAGCTGTGCCATAACGTAGGTAGACTGTAACTGTAAAATGTGGAAGATAAACACGTGGATAAAGAGAACAGATTAGTGGTTATCAGAGGGCAAGGGCGTGGCTGGGAGGGCGAAAGGGTAAAGGGGCACGTATGTATGGTGACAGATAAAAGCTAGACTATTAGTGGTGAACACAGTGCAGTCTGTACAGAAACTGATATATAATAATGTACACCTGAACTTACACAATGTTATAAGCCAATATGACCTCAATAAAATAATTAAATAAAAATAAAATTGGGAAAGTTGTCCACAAGAAGTTGCTTAAGGAGCTAAAAATACATTTTTCAGCTGATGTGTTAATGGGTAAATTAACACTGCTAGCAATGTGAAATAAGAAACACAATGCAGGGGCTGGCCCCTTAGCCAAGTGATTAAGTTTGCACACTTTGCTTTGGCAGCCCAGGGTTTTGCCAGTTGAGATTCTGGGCACGGACTTAGCACTGCTCACCAAGCCATGCTGAGGTGCTGTCCCACATAGCTCAACTAGAAGGACCTACAACTACAACATACAACTATGTACTGGGGGTCTTTGGGGAGAAGAAGAAGAAGGAGGAGGAAGAGGAGGAGGGGAGGGGAGGGGGAAGAGGAGGGGAAGGAGAAGGAAAGAAACACAAGGCATTCTGAGCATTTTGGGAGGCAGCTGATCTCCATTTCCCTTGTATTTCCCCTTGCTGCACTGGGACCTCCGGCTGGGGACCAGCCTGCCACTACTACTGCTATTGTAAGGCTCCCAGGCTGTCTCTGTAATGAAGGGCCAAGGACTGGAGGAGCCTGCAGGGCTTTCAAGATACATCTTTCTTCCCACATATCATGTAAAGCAAGAACAGGGCTTCTCTGTGAGAGGAAAACCTGCTACTCTATATTTGAATGGGCTAGGTATTGTCAATATATGCCTTTGGAAAGAAGGAAGCCCAAAAATAATAACCAATTTGTCACTTAGAAAGTTTCCTAAGATATTAAAAGCACCATCCTCAGTTTAAAGGCTACCATCTCTTCTAAATTCCCCTGAACATCCACTAAGTCAGGGAGTGCTAGTGCCTGGAGGAGATGATCAGGAAGGAGGAATGTGGGGGAAGGGTCAAGAAATGGCAATGGGACTGGAAGATATACTGGATAAGGGGCTGGGGCATGCCTTAGGGTTACAAAAACTCTTTCTTGCTTGGCCCTAAATTATCTATTTTGTCTATTTTCGTTGATCAAATAATGGCATCCTTGCAAAAATTCACTTCACTCATTGCTCTGTGATCATAGAAGAGCAGATGTATCATAATGTGGATCTTCATTCCTCTCTGAGGTGGAGCACACCAACATTTTCGTAGAATAAATGAACAGCATATATTGAATTCAAAAGAGATTCTCTTATAAATGAGTGTGCCATCTTCTGGAACATTGCCTAAGTATAGATGGAGTATAAATGGCCTTTGGGGGAGTATGTAAATAATTCATTAGGCAGGAAATGAGAATCAGCCATTTTACTGTTAGAGACATAGTGAGATTCTTTTTTTCTTTATAAGAAAGCTTTTCATGACAGATGAGAATCAATCATCTGATCAAATGCCTTTTCTGCCTTTTGAAACAGCACAACACTAATGCATTTTCCCTTCTTCTTCTTTATAAATATGAATTCTTATCGCACACTTTTTATTGTTGATAGAAACTATGACTCTGGCTTCAGAGTGAGCAGGACACTCTTCAGAGGTTCAATTGAAGGGTAGCAGCGTTCTGCCCATTCTCTGACCTGATCGGCAGCAATTTAGTCTTGTCTTCCAATATTTTGAGGTTTATAGTCCAACACTTCTAGGGTAGGATTTTATTTCACTGTAATAGAGATTAGATTTTTCAAAGGATCTGAACTGTGGAATCTGTACTTGAGCAACAGCAGTCTCCTCAATTCTTTCCACAATTTTTCCAACCAATAAACAGTAGTTTTCCTAAAATGCTCTGCAGTGAATTCAAACACACACACACATTTGTAGATACTGTGTTGTATTAACACTATTCAAATTTAATTTAAGTAATGCCTGGAAGAGAATATTCAGTTACTTAATAATAGATTCTTATTCCTTTACCTTGAAAGGAGAAAAAGGCAAGAAATCAGGAAAGAGAGAGAGCTCAAGACATGGAGAGATCTGCTCTCCATCGGGGCCTGCTAAATGTCAGGGTGGGGGTGGGAGAGAAAGTGGAATCGGGAAAAGTTGATTGGAAAAAAAGAAGTCTGAGAAAGGGGCAGCATGAAAGAATTTCCCTCTTTGGCCTGAAATATCTATCAACAGTGTTGCTAGTAAAGTCTTACATGGGAGATTTCTGGGGAGATGGGGCTGGAAAATTCCTGAGGTGGCAGCACTGCCTCCATCTAGTCAGCCCCACACTTAACCTAGGTGCATATGGTGCACAAAACCTCCTAGAATTATATTACAACAAAAATGTGATGATGTCTGTCTTTGGATTTTGTGATTTTTACCATTTTCTTTGTGCAGTTCCACACATTCCACAATAAGGAAATTATTCAAATATTAAGTACTTTAAAAATGATCATTCAGAGACTTTCAGATGTTATCATAGATCCAACTCTGTTTGGGTCCATGAGGGGCTCACCATTTAATGAGTTACTCTTCAAAATTGTTAGTACCTTAAAAAAACCCATTGATTTTTTTATGATTAGATAAACAATATTTTTAGAGAATTTAGATAAGCTACAAGCATAAAAACAGAATTAAAAGGGGCTGGCTCTGTGGCCTAGTGGTCAGGTTTGGCGTGATCCAATTCAGCCTTCTGGGTTTGGTTCCTGGGTGCGGACCTACACCACTCATCAGTGGCCATGCTGTGGCGGTGACCCACATACAAAATAGAGGAAGATTGGCACAGATGTTAGCTAAGGGTGAATCTTCCTCAGGCAAAAAGAGGAGGATTGGCAACAGATGTTAGCTCATGGCAAATCTTCCTCAGCAAAAAAAAAAAGAAAGAAAAAGAAAAAGAGGTACCTATAACCTAATCACTTCATTACTCAGAGTTAATCAATATTAATATTTTATGTATTTTAATCTTTTAATTATACTACTACTGATGATGATAATAATAATAATAATGGCTAAGTGATTTCTTTGTGCCAGAACAGTTTTATGTATTAAATGTATTAACTAATTTACCCTTCACCAAACCCCATGTGTACATGTATCATTGTCTACATTTTATAAGAGGGGAAATGGAGGCCTTGAATGATTAGGTAACAAGGCTAAGAGCAGAACAGGAGCAAAATGGCGGGGTGAGCTGACCCGGGATTCTCTCCCCTCCAAAATACAACAAAGGATTGGAAAAACTGAATTTCAGAGAATAAATCTAATGCCAACACCTTAGAGACCTACAATACCAAGAAGGCAGAGATCATAAACACTGCTGAAGGCCTCATCCCTCCCCTAGAGTCTGCGATCGCTGCTGTGCAGGTCCTGGAAGGAGCTGGGGAGGGGCCGTGCTACCGGGGGATCATCCAGGACTCCTGCCGCTGGTTCAGTGGAAACCTGCTGATGGGGGTAAGCTTCCGTGCGTGGGGACCCCATAAACCCAGGACCTTGGGAGACCAGAGAAAAGAACTGATCTGAATCCAGATCGGCACACGAGAATAGCAGCCCCTCCCTCCTGGCAAAGCCACTGGGCGCTGCCATCTTGCCCGAAGGCAGAGAGCTCAGAACACGTGGCTCTCGACCCCCATCTAGTGGCGACAGGCTGTAACTGCAAACGAATTCTACCACCATGCGAAAAAGACGCTCCTCTACCATCCAGCAATTTATAAAAGCCCCAGACCAGAAGGAAAACAATAAAAACATAGAATTAAGTCCTGAGGCCTTGGAATTAGGTAAACTAAGTGATAATGAGTTCAGAGCAGCTATAATCTAAAAACTCAATGAGGTAGAGAGAAAGATAGAGAAACAAGCCGAGTTCTGGAGTTACTTCACAAAAGAGATTGAAATCATAAAGAAGAATCAAACAGAATTACTAGAGATGAAAAACACAATGGACCAGATAAAACAGAATATGGATTCCCTGAATACCCGTGTAGACACCATAGAAGAGCAAATTAACATAATTGAAGATAGACAGGCTGAATGGCTCCAGACAGAGGAAGAAAGAGAACTAAGAATTAAAAAGAACGAGGAAAATCTCTGAGAGATCGTGGATTCAATGAGGAGTAAGAACTTAAGGATCATAGGAATTCCCGAGAACGTGGAAAAGGAAAATGGAGCAGAAAGTGTGCTTAACGAAATTATTGAAGAGAACTTCCCAAATCTAGGGTTTGACGGAGAAATGTGTGTAGAGGAAGCTTTCAGATCTCCTAGATTTGTCAATGTAAAAAGACCTACTGCAAGGCACATAGTAGTACAATTGGCAAGAAGGAAAGATAAAGAAAGAATACTCAGGGAAGTAAGAAAAAAGAAGAGAATAACCTATAAAGGAGCCCCTATCAGACTTTCAGCAGATTTCTCTACAGAAACCTTACAAGCTAGGAGAGAATGGAGTGACATAGTCAAAGCTTTAAAAGATAAAAATCTTAGCCAAGAATACTCTATCCAGCAAGAATTTCCTTCAGATATGAGGGAGAAATTAAATCTTTTCCAGACAAACAAAAGTTAAGGGAATTTGTAACTAAAAGCCCTCCACTACAAGAAATCCTCAAGAAGGCTCTCATACCTGAAAAAAGAAAAAAGGGAGAAAGGGGTCTCAATCCACAGACTAGGGAGACTGATGGATAGAACCAGAACAGGATAGCAAATATTCAACTATAGCATTAGGGTAAAGGTAAGGAAACTACCAAAGCAAGGACGATCTTAGCACTCTAACTACCAATTCATAGCACGAGTTGGAATAAGCAATGAAAATAATTATTTAGGAGGGGAAGAACAAAGGGTCTAAATCAGTATTGGCCAAGTAAGTAAGAGACCACCAGAGAATAGACTATATTATACACGAGATTCTAAATACAAACTTCAGGGTCGACACTAAAATAAAATACAGAACAGAGTCACAAATCATAAATAAGGAAAAATCTAAGAAACCCAGCATAAGAAATTGCAGTATTAAATGGGTAGGCTAAAGCACACAGGAAAAGAAACACAGGAAAACAAGATAATGAGCGACAGATTGACAGCATTAAGTCCACATGCATCAATAATCACTCTCAATGTAAACGGATTGAACTCTCCAATAAAAAGACACAGAGTGGCAAAATGGATTAAAGAACAAGATCCAGCAATTTGTTGCCTCCAGGAAACACACCTCAGCCCCAAGGACAAACACAGACTCAGGGTGAAGGGGTGGAGGACAATACTTCAAGCAAATAGCAAGGAAAAAAAGGCAGGTGTTGCAATTCTTATATCAGACAAAGTGGATTTCAAAATAAGACAGGTAAAGAGAGATACAGAGGGACAATATATAATGATCAAAGGGACACTTCATCAAGAAGAAATAACGCTTATAAATCTCTATGCACCCAACACAGGAGCACCAAGATTCATAAAGCAACTATTAACAGACCTAAAGGAAGATGTTAAAAACAACTCAATAATAGTAGGGGACCTCAACACCCCACTCACATCAATGGACAGATCATCCAGACAGAAAATCAACAAGGAAATAGTGGAGCTAAATGAAAAACTAGAACAATTGGACTTAATAGACATATATAGATCACTTCACCCTAAAAGACCTGAATACACATTCTTCTCAAGTGCACATGGAACATTATCAAGGATAGACCATATGTTTGGAATCAAGGCAAGCCTCTACAAATTTAAAAAAATTGAAATAATAACAAGCATCTTCTCCGATCATAATGCTATAAGGCTAGAAATTAATTTCAAGAAAAAAGCTGAGAAAGGCACAAAGATGTGGAGACTAAACAACACACTACTGAACAAGCAATGGATCATTGAAGAAAATAAAGAAGAAATCAAAAAATACCTGGAAACAAATGAAAATGATAGCATGCCATACCAACTCATATGGGATACAGCAAAAGCTGTATTAAGAGGAAAATTCATCACAATACAGGCACATCTTAACAAACAAGAAAAATCCCAAATAAGCAATCTTAAACTACAGCTAACTGAACTAGAGAAAAAAGAACAAATAAAGCCCAAAGTCAGCAGAACGAGAGAAATAATAAAACTGAGAGCAGAAATAAATACTATTGAAATGAAAAAGGCAGTAGAAAGGATCAATGAAACAAAGAGCTGGTTTTTTGAGAAGATAAATAAAATTGACAAACCACTAGCCAGACTTACAAAGAAAAAAATGGAGAAAGCTCAAATAAACAAAATCAGAAATGAAAGAGGAGAAATAACAACAGTCTCTGCAGAAATACAACAGATTATAAGAGAATACTACAAAAAACTATATGCCAACAGAATGGATAACCTAGAGGAAATGGATAAATTCTTGGACTCCTACAATCTCCCAAAGCTCACTCAAGAAGAGGCAGACAATTTGAACAGACCAATCACAAGGAAAGAGATTGAAACAGCAATCAAAAACATCCCAAAGAATAAAACCCCATGACCAGATGGCTTTCCTGGGGAATTCTACCAAACTTTCAGAGAGGATTTAATACCTATCCTTTTCAAGCTATTCCAAAAAGTTAGGGAAGATGGAACACTTCCTAACACATTCTATGAGGCCAACATCATGCTGATACCAAAACCTGACAAGGACACCACGAAAAAAGAGAAGTACAGGCCAATATCACTGATGAACATAGATGCAAAAATTCTAAACAAAATTTTGGCAACCAGAATTCAGCAATTCATCAAAAGGATCATACATCAGGATCAGGTGGGATTCATACCAGGGACACAGGGATGGTTCAACATCCGCAAATCAATCAACGTGATACACCACATCAACAAACTGAGGAATAAAAACCACATGATCATCTCAATAGATGCAGAGAAGGCATTTGACAAGATCCAACAGCCATTTATGATAAAAACTCTGAACAAAATGGGCATAGAAGGAAACTACCTCAACATAGTAAAGGCTGTATATGACAAACCCATAGCCAACATCATACTCAATGGGCAAAAACTGAACCCCATCCCCCTGAAAACAGGAATGAGACAGGGATGCCCTCTATCATCACTCTTATTCAACATAGTACTGGAGGTCCTGGCCAGAGCAATCAGGCAAGAAATAGGAATAAAAGGAATCCAAATAGGGAGGGAAGAAGTGAAACTCTCGCTGTTTGCAGACGACATGATCTTATATATACAAAACCCGAAAGAATCCATCGGAAAACTGTTAGAAGTAATCAAGAACTACAGCAAAATTTCAGGGTACAAAATCAATCTGCATAAATCAGTAGCATTTCTATACTCCAATAACAAACTAACAGAAAAAGAACTGAAGAACACAATACCATTCACAATCGCAACAAAAAGAATAAAATGCCTTGGTGCAAATTTAACTAAGGAAGTGAAGGACCTATGTAATGAAAATTAGAAGGCCTTTCTGAGAGAATTGGATGACGACATAAGGAGATGGAAAAACATTCCATGTACATGGATTGGAAGAATAAACATAGTTAAAATGTCCGTTCTACCTAAAGCAATCTACAGATTCAACGCCATCCCAGTCAGAATCCCAATGACATTCTTTACAGAATTAGAACAAAAAATCCTAAAATTCATGTGGGGCAACAAAAGACCCCGAATTTCTAAAGCAATCCTGAGAAAAAAGAACAAAACAGGAGGCATCACAATCCCTGACTTCAAAACATACTACAAAGCTACAGTAATCAAAACAGCATGGTACTGGGGCTTGCCCCGTGGCCGAGTGGTTAAGTTCGTGCGCTCCGCTGCAGGCGGCCCAGTGTTTCGTTGGTTCGAATCCTGGGCGCGGACATGGCACTGCTCATCAGACCACGCTGAGGCAGCATCCCAGATGCCACAACTAGAAGGACCCACAACGAAGAATATACAACTATGCACCAGGGGGCTTTGGGGAGAAAAAGGAAAAGAAATAAAATCTTTAAAAAAAAAAAAAAAACAGCATGGTACTGGTACAAAAACAGGTGCACAGATCAATGGAACAGAATTGAAAGCCCAGAAATAAAACCACACATCTATGGACAGCTTATCTTCAACAAAGGAGCTGAGGGCATACATTGGAGAAAAGAAAGTCTTTTCAACAAATGGTGCTGGGAAAACTGGGAAGCCACATGTAAAAGAATGAAAATTGACCATTCTTTTTCACCATTCACCAAAATAAACTCAAAATGGATCAAAGACCTAAAGGTGAGACCTGAAACCATAAGGCTTCTAGAAGAAAACGTAGGCAGTATACTCTTTGACATCAGTATTAAAAGGATCTTTTTGGACACCATGCCTTCTCAGAGAAGGGAAACAATAGAAAGAATAAACAAATGGGACTTCATCAGACTAAAGAGCTTCTTCAAGGCAAATGAAAACAGGATTGAAACAAAAAATCAACCCACTAACTGGGAAAAAATATTTGCAAGTCATATATCTGACAAAGGCTTAATATCCATAATTTATAAAGAACTCTCACAACTCAACAACAAAAAATCAAACAACCCAATCAAAAAATGGGCTGGAGACATGAACAGACATTTCTCCAAAGAAGATATACGGATGGCCAATAGGCACATGAAAAGATGCTCATCATTGCTGATCATCAGGGAAATGCAAATCAAAACTACACTAAGATATCACCTTACACCCATTAGAATGACAAAAATATCTAAAACTAATAGTAACAAATGTTGGAGAGGTTGTGGAGAAAAAGGAACCCTCATACACTGCTGGTGGGAACGCAAACTGGTGCAGCCACTATGGAAAACAGTATGGAGATTCCTCAAAAAATTAAAAATAGAACTACCATACGATCCAGCCATCCCACTACTGGGTATTTATCCAAAGAGCTTGATGTCAGGAATCCCAAAAGTCCTATGTACCCCAATGTTCATTGCAGCATTATTTACAATAGCCAAGACATGGAAGCAACCTAAGTGCCCATCAACAGACGAATGGATAAAGAAGATGTGGTACATATATACAATGGAATACTACTCAGCTGCAAAACAGAACAAAATCATTCCATTTGCAATAACATGGATGGACCTTGAGGGAATTGTGTTAAGTGAAATAAGCCAGCTAGAGAAGGATAATCTGTGTATGACTCCACTCATATGAGGAATTTAAAAATGTGGACTAAGAACAGTTTAGTGGATACCAGGGGAAAGGTGGGGTGGGGGTTGGGCACAAAGGGTGAAGTGGTGCACCTACAAC